>NC_082689.1:85956594-86101594 GCF_949987515.2 Delphinus delphis
CCACTTAATTAAAAACACCCTTAAAGCAGCAATGTTTTAATCACTCCATTTTATTTACTCTCCTCCGGTGTCACTTATAATTGTAACTTTTTATTTTTTAATAATGAGGGATTTTTTTTTCTCCTTGCATCACACAAAAAAGTGCTGTCGATAATTAGCAGTCTTCTGTTATTAGTAGACTCAGGTGTCACAACTGTGTCTCATCCTCATTACAGTAAAAAATTTCACCTATCAGATTCATTATTGCTAGATAATGCGACTGAGAGCCTTTGCAGGCCCTCCAGAAAAGTAATTCAGCCAAGCAAAATTATCAGCTAATTATATTTAGAATCAAAAGCCCAACAACTATTTGCAGATAAATTGTATGAATTGAAGTGAATAGATCTGAATATTAAGATTCATAGATTTAGCAGATGATTTGTTAATTGGAATAAAAAGGTCATTTGCTAGTCATTTTAACAATAGATCAATTGGAACCCTATTTATTATTTAACTGGTAGTGCATAAGAATTGAAATGATGAATAATTGTATTACTGTCATGAGATGATAATTTTCTTCAAAATAACAAAATATGAGAAACTTAGAAGGAATTTTATAAATTTCTTTTAAAATATTGTGGCAAATTTAATATATTTTAAAACACAGTCTTGATATAAATAATGTGTATAATAAGGTTTAGTATTTTAGAGGTCAAAATTATAACCAAAAATGGTGATTGTTTTTTTTCTTGATGAATTAGAAATATAACCACGAAGAAGATAATTTACAAATAAAAGTTGGAATCCAAATTTGTAAATTTTTTTTCTTCCTAAATCAAATAATGCCATTCCTCTCTCACTGTATTTTAATTAGCAGAGGTTTTTTTGGAAATGGCAGAGTACATGCTCATACGATGACTCAAAATGTAACTTGGCCTGCAGTTTTCTTTCGGGGAACAGAACACTCTAATTCAAATCCATTATTAAAAAGCAGATAACGTGCACTTTCTGAAATGCCTGTGACTTCACTCTTTTGATTTTATATAATTATAAGAGAATGTTCATATGTATTTGCTTTTCGATTGGCAAAGCATTTTAAAACTGAGTGTCTTCAGATAAAGTGCATATTTTCTTTTTGTTCATAAAGAATATCCCCAGTTTATGTGCTCAAAACTTTTGTGAATGTTTTATAATGCAGTCACAGTGCAGTTTTATAGCTGTGCTTATGATAAGAATTTCTATACATACCCTATTTATGTAAAAAAGAATATTAGATATTAGTTTGGATTTTGAAATTAATCATTGGTAACTAGATCCTGTGCCTTTCCACTGTGTTATCTGGTAACTGCTAGCAGTTCTTAAGCAAAACTTTGAACTCAGTGTTTTTCCAAACTTTGCAGCTCAAAGTAAATACTTTTCATTTAAACTAATTTCAGTTATAAAATAGGGAAAACATCACCCACTTAAAAACAGCTTAAATTGCATGTACTTTGTCGCTGTAAATAAACAAGGTAAACATTGACATAACTTCAAACTATTCTTGGGTTGAAAAAAATCTGCAGTTCAAAATAAAATTCTGCCTTTGGTCAACATTTTGGATGCAATTCAAAGTTTCTCATAAAATAAACATATTTTAAAGAGTGTTTTGAATTTCACTGCATAATTCCTAGCCAACAGAAATTACAGTGGTATCTTTAAGGTTTATTGTATGTCAGATCAATAGCCATTATGCAGGGCTAACACAGCCATCAAGATGCAATACCTTTCTTGTACTTAACCCTTACCGCTATGACATGAAGAAAAACTTCCTATAGGTAGGTGGTCCCTGGGGAAATCCTCTCACAAAGTGAAACTTTCTTGTTTCTTTGTTTAATAATAGCAGTATTCTTTTTGGATAAAATGGAAAATGAGCTGAATTTTGAGTCAAGAAAGCAAAATATTCATTAAGGTAATCTTCATGAGAGTTTTTCAGTAAAAGGGGGGAATAGTTCTATATCCTGCCTAATAAGTAACTATTCTGAAGCTTTAGCTTAAAATGAAAATGCCCCATCACAACAGATTGTAAATTTTTTTCTGATGCTTTTAAAAGTGCCTCGATGATTTCTACAGCTACAGTGTTAAAGTATTTGCTATTTTATTTAAACATTTTGAAAAATGAACATTCTGGGGCTTTGCAGCATTATTAAGAAAAGCTGTCCATACTTTACCATGTTGTTACATGTGTTTATCTGCTGATTATAAAATGTGTTAAACAGTATTTTAAAAACAAAAAAAAAATGCAGAGCTGCGCTTTGATTAATTCAGTGAACAAAACATATGCTGTTGGTTCTGTTCTATGAAATTCATATATGATTAATAAAATCTTTTAAAAGAGCAACTTTGGCTTTTCGGATTGTACTGCCGACCATATTCTTCATCCCAGTTAACTCTGGGCTCATACTGTTAACTTAGACAAACAAAACCACTTTCTGGTTCTGATGGTAATGTCTTTTTAATATATTTTTATCCTCTTCCTAAAATTTCTTTAGGTTGGAAGCTGTGTATTGTGGTTGTTACCCACTCTGTCCCAAAGATTTGGTTTATCCCGAAATATTTCCAGGTAGCTACTTTAATGTACTTTCGTCTTTGTTGAGATTTAATACATGATTCATGCTAAATTAGAAAGTTTGAAAATAAACTTAGGCAGGAGCAATTGTTTATTTGGCAAGTCAACATGTTAGTGTTAAGGAAAATTTTATGTGTTTTAATACATTAGAGTAAGCTTATATTTACCATCTGTTCTTTTAAGATAACAAAAAAGCAAGTTTTCAAATAGCATTCTTCATTGTTAGCATACACATCCCATAATGATGGATTTTTATAAGCAGGTCAGTGTTGCTGCAATTGCTTACAGATTTTTTTTTAATGATATACACAGAGAAAAACTGAGGACTGAAAGTCACACCAAATTATTTCAACAATTGACTAGTTAATAATATGCAACTGTTGTACAGGGTACATACGGCTGTCGTACTAGTTCTTCGAAAAAATTCTCATCACTAAATATATCACATATGCATTGTGTTACATTAGAATAATGTATTTTAATCACCCAAAGGAGATGTCTAAACAGCACAACTACACAGTCTTATTTAGCATTAAACATCCTTGTGAGCTGAGGTAACCTTATAAAATCATGCTTAAATAATGTAAAACACGAGGCGGCACAGAGCAATATGCATTTTTAATTAGTAAAGTGACTAATATCAAGTGTGTGCTTTGAGGTTTTTGTTTCATTAAAAATGTATCTGTTTTTCCTGCAGCTGAATATCTGTATTCTACACCTGAACAGCTTTCAAAAAGGCTCCAGAATTTCTGCAAGAGACCAGATATTGTAAGAAAACATCTCTATAAGGTAGTTATTGAGAAGAGATTTACGTGGTATAAATGCCATATTGAAGTACAAAGAAAAATCTTAAAAAAAAGAGACATTTAATTAACATACTAATGTTTAAAGGAAACATGCTAGGGAGGGATATTAGTTGTTACACTAACAAGGATTAATTAAACTGGATGCTAGTTGTATTAACCTAGGCCTTATGAAATACGTGCACTTAATGCACAGTACATGCTTTTTTTTTTTTATTTATTGTTTTCTAAGATGACTGTCCTTTACATTTAGCCCCAAGAGGCTTATAAAAATGAACCTGGATTAATGTAACTCATTAGTTTAAAAGGAAGTAAAGGAAAGATTCTACAATTATACTAATGAGGATAAGCCTTTCTTCCCATCAGAATGAAATCTTCAGTCCTCAAAAATTCAGGTGAATGACATTCATGAAGTTTGGTGTTCATTTTTTTAACTACTTTGAAGATGATTTTCAAAGAATCAAATGTTTCCTTTGTCCAGTTTAGTAAAATTACATAAAAACCCTCAGTTTGTTTAGAATTAGACTCTCAGTATCCTCTCTGAATGACAAAGGCAAAAGGAAAAGAGTTTAAATAGCATCATCATTCAGTTCCCTCATTCATTATCTCTTTTCCCTTGTTTGAATCAAGAATTTTACATTGTTGAAATAACAACACAAAGAGACCCTACTAAAAGTCTAAGTAATTGAACTGGGACAAATCTGCTTTATGAGTTTTGAAGGTGGCTCTAGGCCATGAGTAATATACCTTTTTATATTCTTTGAATGTAGCAACTTCATTTTACATAAATCCAGTATAGTTTACAATCTAGCAGTTTTATAATCCAGCATATTTTAATTTTCCTGTGTTAATATATAACCTTCCTACATGAAATACAGTTCGCTGCCTTTTTTCTCTCCTTTCCCTTGTCATGGCCTAAAATACATATTTACATAGTGATACATCAAAACATGACTCTGTTTCTGCAGGAAACAGTTAAACTTCAAGAAAAAGGGAGAGAACCAAAAATGCAATTTAACACCCAATTTCAAGCTCATTATCTTTCATTGTCTATTAACTTGGCAATGGTTCAGAAGGTAGCTCATAATAGTTTAAAATGCTGACTGAACAGTTCCAGGCTTCAGTATTACTCCTTCAGTCAATACGATTGTATCGTATACATGGGAAGCTTCAAAGAGAAAACAGACTTCCAAGGTTTACATCCAGATTTCCTAATTTTGAAAGTTCAGTCGTGGTCTTGTTTGTGTAAAATATTAATTTAGTAGTTTCCCACGTGACAGACTATCAAAATGTGCAGATTATGAAAGTGAAGAGATAGAATAATATGTATTAACACAAGTGGATTCATTTTCTACATATGACACAAAGCTATTTTCAATGAGTTTACCGTTGAATTATTGATTTTTTTTTCCTTCTGGTGAATTTTTGGGCAATATTTTTTTCAGTTTTATTGAGATATAATTGACATACTGCACTGTATAAGTTTAAGGTGTGCAGCGTAATGACAGACATATATCGTGAAATGATTACCACCGCAAGTCTTAGTTATCACCCATCACCACATATCGGTACAAAAAAGGGGGCAGGAAGGAATGTTTTTACCTTGTGATGAAAATGGTGAAGCATTGATAATTGTATTTCCACCATCAAAATTTATCCGTTTTTAATTTGGCTTCCAGGTAGGCCTTATTATTCCCTGTTATTTTGCATCTGCAAATCTTTAACCATTTCAAAAATTACTGCAACAGGTTGCTTTTAGTTACAATAAAAAACAGATCTCCAGTTGAAATATTTTAATACAGCTATTGCCGTAACATAGCTATAATTATTTATTTTACCAACAACTTCTGGAAAAACTTTGAAAGAATGTCAGCTTAGTGGTATGCTGTTAATATACCAAATTGTTCCTCCTATAGCTTAAAAGATAGCCTATACATTAAATGTTTTTTCATGTTACTATGGTTTACATATATTTTTAGTCCACACATCCTAAAATGGTCCAGCTCAAAGTTTTATAAATTAGTGTTTCACACATAAGCATTTATAAGAATATATATATGTAATTCCTTTTACATACTTTTTACCATGGATGTTTTTTTCTTATAAATCTATTATACACTTTAATATATGTCCTCATTCATAGGTTTTGATGACATAATATCCAAAAATTCATCTCAAAAATTAATAAATTAGTCCAAGAAATAGAAGTAATCAAGAGCTTTATAATGCAATTGTCAGGACAAACTGGTAGAAATCACAGGAAGGACCACAGATCTAGTTGGGTTGTTGTAATAAGATTTAGAGCTAAAACAGAAAAACAATGCCTGCTAAAACTTTATAATTAAGATATAATAAGTTACACTATTTTTTTACCTTGTGCTTTATAAATATAAACATATCAGGTAACATTTGCCCTCACTAAATACCAGAGAATTATTTCCCCCAAGGCAGCTTTTTGCCTACTTCTCTTATGCAATGGAAGAGACTTTTGTGTATACTATAAAGAGAGTGTTGGGGGGTTTTTTTAGATTTGTTCCCTTGGACAGTGCTGTTTTGCTTTTAAAAACATATGCTTCTAAGATCTAAAAGGATAGAATGTCACTGAATTCTTTAATTTGCTCCTTTTACATTTTTACACCTTACTCTCTTTTTCTGTTGTTAAAAGTTTACATTTTAAAATCATCTCAACTACTTACCATGTAGAGTTCACTTTAGGATAGGATTTTTCATATGGATTCACACTTAGAAATTTAATGACTAGAATAAGGCTACTAACACTTGGCTCTCTTCTCACTTGAGACATTATACTTTCAATATGAGTGAGAGTTTGGGGGCTATAACTTGAAGCAGGATTTGAAACAGAATGCTAGTAACTGAAAAGCAGAAACAGAATTTGATACTTTTTTTTTCTTAAAGTGACTCTTCCTACTACAGAACTCTGTGCCCATGACTTCTCACCTGAAATGGTTTCAGACTTGAAATGTTTAAATTCCTCACGTGCGTGCAAGTGTGTTCCCTTTATCTCTCCCTCTCTTTTGCTCTCCCTCTCTCTCTCTCTCTCACACACACACACACACACATTTTTCTTAAAATATTTAAAGAAATACATGCAGAAACTGTTTCTTAATTATTTTAAAAACCATGTTCTGAATTTTTAAAAATCTAAAGCCATTTCTTAAAAAGTTTGCCACTAGGCTCAACCGTTGACTGCAGCTTTCTTGTACTTTCAGGACGCGTCCTTTTCTGAGTAGGTTAGACCCATTAGCCAAACACTTGCCACAGAGATAAAGTAGGTTTCACTTCATCTGGAATAGGGAGCTCTTTGATGACTCCTAAACCAAACTTGAACACAGGATTCGAGAAGTAATCATAAAGTAATCAGCCAAGGATTAACTTCTTACACTAACATCGGGCTTCCTTTTACAACCGAAGTAAGTCTAATACCGGGAAGTTGTAATTCTTGGCTCATTTTGACTATGAGAATTTACTTCCCGAAAGTTCCCAACAATTATTTGAGATCGGTACTTTGTGCTTTTAGAGAAACTTTGATCATTATATTTTTAAATGCTTTAGAAGAAAATTTATGTTCACCCCCTTGTTACTGGTATTGAAAAATAGCACAAGAGTACGAGTGGGGCAGTTGTATAAAATATATACTGCCCAGACTAACAGAATAGATTTTCATTCCCACGCTATGTTTCATTTAGTTTTATTTACAAATTGAGAGATATTCTGTGTGGGAAAAAAAAAGAGATGCCATCCTTCCTTTGCTTTACGAGGGTAAACTGTAGTTTCTTAAGTTTTTTCAGATGATAGCAGCTGATTTTTATTTTGTTCTCCTCTTCAAGTTCTTCAACATTCCAGAAACCTTTATAACCTGCTGTTATTTGGAGGAGAGGGCAATTTTCAGATTTCTGCCTAAAAGTGATTCCAAACAATGCTTAAGCTTACAATTCAGACTCAGTGCCCAGAAAAGCCATTTGTGGTTTTGTCTTAATTATATCAGGCTATATCTCCCCGAACTACAGCCAAGCCACTTTAAGGTTCCTTCAAGAGACTGGTCACTTTATAGCCCCCTTTTAATTTGAGTTTCTACTCTAGGTGTGAATAAGGTGGTACTCACTAGTATTAACACGCCTCCAAAGTCATTACTTTTTTCCTTAAAAATGAACAGTTAAAAGCTCGTGATGTTTTTAGAACTTCTAAAATCTCTCATTTGCACCAGCACAATTTAAGGCAAATTCTCAGTCTCCATCTCCCTCCCTCCCCACTACTCTTCCCTCTCTCTTTCTTCACGTCTTTCCTTGATTTTGTTTTGGCTTGGTTTTTCCTTGATTTGTTTAAGTAAAATAAAAGCAAAAACTCTTTAGCGCAATAGATATACTCGGGGTGATTAAGATCAGTTAGAGGTTTTGGCTGCTTCTTTTTCTCTGCTACTAATTTGTAGCCTGGCTGTAGGTGAACTTCTTGGCCTCTATATGATTCATCTGTAAACTTGGAAGAATTCTTTTTTCCTTAATTTTTAATAGCATTTTCCCTCTGAGGCCCTGCTATAATGAAATAATGAATATAAACCCGTTTGTAAACTTGAAGTGCTTTATAATTTCCATGTAACAGTAATGGCATTTCTCTTGTGCCTTCACCACTTAAAAGTAAAATTCACATCCGCAAAAACATGTATTAAGAGTGTTGTGTATCTTATGTTTATAAAAGTTAAAAGTTGGATGATAAACTTCTAATAGCTGTCATCCATAACATAAACCAGGAAATATGTGTGCAGTCAAATGTACCCATTTGCAAAAAAAAAGGGGGTAGGCAGCTTTCCCCAATGATTGGAAATACAGTTACACTTTAAACCAATCAGAAACTGGGATTTCCTGAGGTGATGAAACTCGAGAACCATTTACTTGGTGGCTTTTTGAAGTCTAATTGATATAAATTATGCAAATTTGCAATATGAATTTTCAGCATGCTTTAGTCTTTCGGGTCGTTAATGCTTCCTCATTGCTTTCTCTTCTCTCCCTCCCCCTTACAGGGTGAAATAGCTCCTTTTTCTTGGGCAGCCCTACACGGTAAATTCAGGTCTCTGCTTACAGCAGAACCTAGGGAAGATTTGTGACAGATGGGGCTAAGTCACAAACTTGCAGCCTAAGGCAGAATCTGTAGAACTTTCCAGAGTGTGCCCATATTTACCTGATCAGAGAGAAAAGAAAATCTGCAGAGGAAGCTGAGCCTGGCTGCTTGTCATAGCTGACACAGAGCCATCTGCCACAAACCTGTGGCAGCTTCAGATCTCCAATCCCTGCCACCACCCCAACTCAAATTAAATACAGATTCCTAGAGACGTTATGATGGTTACACATGTCCTCGGCATCACATGGAGGAGACTGTTCAAAAAAAATATGTGGCCTGTTGTATAACCGCACTCATGTATCCCATATGTGATGCCACATTGAATTTCCGGTTGAATCCGTTTTTATCCTTTGTACTGGATGACATGGTGCCTGAATTCTTTCTTTTTGCCGACACGATGGCAGCCAAACTACAGCTTCAAACACTCTCACTTGGCTGGGTTTCTACCTAGGTTGCCAGGTTATCATCGGAGCCTTCTTGTGTCCTCAAAGGGCCACAGGGTCTGAAAGGAGGCTCAGAATGCTACCAACTAATTGGGCAGCCATCTCAGAAATGTTTGTGGGCAAAGGTCTGCTTTAGCACTTTTCTTTTAGCAAATTAATGACTCCCTGGCACAGGGGTTTTTAAGTGAAGGTATTAATAAGGGGTCTGGCAGGTATTCCCATGATTCACAGAGTTACATTTGCATTTAATTTATCTTAAAGAAAAGTTGCAAGATAAACAGCTGTAATTCAGACAAACATGGGAAATACACTAAGTGGGGCCATCTCTTCCATAAAATGAACACTGAGATACTTGTTTTAATTTTTTTCCAGGGATAAAAATAGGGAAATTAAAATACTTCTAACAAAACCAGTAATTTTGATATAAATATCCATCAAAAGTATTTGCATCCAGCTACAAATATAATCTTTTCAAGATAAATCACTTATGATTCCAATAGTCAAGCTGCTCTATTTGTTGATGTCAAGATGTTTTGAATGGCTAGATTGTAAAATAAATTTTTAATAAAGTGCCCACTGCAATTTTTAATTAACATATCTCATTTCAGTGTAAGGTGTGTACATCTACCTGTATGTTTCTCACTGAACACTTTCCTTGTGTCAGAGACAACGAATACAATTGTTTCTTTTCCGGATGAACAAGGATCTGTTTTGCAAATGTTTGTAAGATATTATGACATTTCCAAGATTTTCTTTGCATTCTGGAAAGCAGGAGGTAAACATTTGTAGTCATTAAGGTAGAGTCTGTTGATAAACCATCTTCTGTTTACTGGCAGGTAAATTGTAACTTTCCTAGCTTTTGAAATGAATAACTTCTCTAAGCTGTAGAGTGAGAAGCGGCCAGGGAGAGGGGGATAGACAAGGGCCAAGCCTGGCTCTCTGGCTTTCAGAAGGATTGAGTGGTCTAGCAGGCATCCGAGATAGAGTGGGCACTGGTTCAAAAGTCTAGTAGGGCCCATTTCACAGGTGCCGAAAGCGTAAGCAGGAAATAGATCAAGGTCAGGGGGCCAGAGAGAGTCCTCTGGATAGAGGCAGACTTGCAGGTCAGAGAAAGCAGCAGTTCAAGGCCCATGAGGTCAGGGAATTTAAAAGCAGGAAGAACGGGCTTCCCTGGTGGCACAGTGGTTGAGAATCCGCCTGCCGATGCAGGGGACGCGGGTTCGTGCCCTGTTCCGAAAGGATCCCATGTGCCGCGGAGTGGCTGGGCCCGTGAGCCATGGTCGCTGGGCCTGCGCGTCCGGAGCCTGTGCTCTTCAACGGGAGAGGCCACAGCAGTGAGAGGCCCGCGTACCGCAAAATAAAGAAATAAATAAATAAAAATAAAAGCAGGAAGAGTAAGAAGCAGGAACAACAAGCTCTGTCTTTGCACACAGTGAGAGCCATATGTGTGATGGACATCACAGCACTAGCCTTGAGTCCTCCTCCCGCTTTTGAGAAGGCACTGAACAGATTACCCCCAACCCATAAACAAAGAGCTCAGGAATTATTTGAGAAGTCCCTTCTGGTCTGAGACTGTGGAACTCGGAATCTATCAGTTATGCTCCTTTTGAGTGGAAAAGTTAAGATATAAATATGCCTAAGAGGTTCTTAAGACTATTCTCCTGTGCAGGGTTTATCATCTAAAGAGATGCTTCAGTTAGAAAGGTGCCCTATCATAGATGATGTCTCTCAAACAATATTACATGCTCACGGCCAAGAAACAGTGCTTAGTTTACTATGTTTTACTATCCTGCAAATAATGAGCTCACATTTTACAGTGAACAAGATATTACATGCACAACTATCCATATATGTTTTTCTCACTAAGTGATGGGAAGACAGCATGAATTGCTGTTCAGATAGTGCATTGAAAACATTTAAATATTTGCCTGATTCTGGCAAACAAAATATTGCAAGTTACCTGTGTATGGAGGGTTTTTTTCCTACACCCATAAACTCAAATCAAATTTTGTCTTTAGCTGTGCCCAGCATTACTTCTGGAATAAAACTTTACATGAAAGTGGTCACTTCTTAAAACCATGCTGTCGGGTTTGGTATTAGTGCAAAAAAGCAATAAAAAGTTTTGTAAATGTGTAATTCTTAACATTTGAAAAGATAACTGTATCTATGTATGTGCGTGTATGCTTCTCAACAGCCATGACATGGTGGCATGGAGGGTTATTAAGTAAGTTATCCCATATTTTGTTGAAGTCAGAGGATAATCAACGGTACAAGTTGACTATTTCCTGTTTCCCTTGCTTTCACTAAAGAGAGCAAACAGTCCCTTTGTTTCTTATTTTTAGTACGGTTGTTGAAAAAACAATTTTTTTTGAGCATTCAATTCTGTTCATTTTATTCTTTTTAAATTAATCATTAAACCAATTTTAATCTTAAATGTCTTTAGAAGTCCGCCCATTATCAACCTTGATACAATGTCCAGAATGCTTGCCCTGAATTTACCTAATCTGTGTTTCTGGCTAGGTGTTTCTATAATAAATAGAAGAGCATCCAGTTCTTAACTTACTCATTTATACCAGGTTAATCAGGAATAGGTCAAAAGACCTCTCCCCAAATGGTCCTGGTTTAACAAGCATCCTTCAGATACGGTTGAGTTTAAATGCCCTGCTCTAGCTCTCCGTTCTTCAGACATGCCACATAAGGATGGCAGCACAATCAGTAAGTCAGTGGAAACTCAGCCATAGAGGACTGCACAGATTCATTTCAACACCTTGAAATGCATCTGGAAGCAAAGATTTCATTTTATGTTGAAGGTGTTAATTATATTTGATATTTTTAAAAGTAAAATCTGTTTTTGAGAAAGCATCTGCTACCCAGAAATATTATGAGCCACAAAAAAATTTTCATTTAAGTCTCAAGATACTTTCTGTGGGTGATAGAATCAGTTTTCAAATGATAGTCCATGCTGTATTTTAATGTTGACATATTCTATGAGAGATATTCATATTCCTCTATTGACTGTTGACAAGTATCACCCTGAGTGCCTTTCTGTTTCAGTGGAAAGCTGGAGAACATGTTTCATTTTAAAACTTGAATTCAGATACAGGACAACGGATGCTTCAATAACGTGCCCTCCCTTCGAAGTTATTCATTAAGATGTAATTGGGAAAGTTTAAAAACATGCAACAATTCTACATGATGCTCAAAGACATGTACATATGTGATTAAAGTATAACAAAAAACCTGGGAATTAACACCAAATTTACAATAATGATTAAGTCAGAGGAGTGATGGTGGGAAGACCAGACATATAACTGGGAGAGGTGTGCTTACTGTACAGTTAATCTTAAGCTGGGTCATAGCACACAAAGGTTTATTTCTACCCTTTATGACTTTTTACATGTCTTAAATGTTATTATTGGATATACCTTTTGATAGGAGCTATAGATACTTTGGTCACCATGTATAATATAAGAGCTCTAAATACTTTGCTACCGCACCATTCTTAACATTTCTAGACTCTAAACTATTGATGGGGTCAGAAAACCATTTTTCTCCAGGCAGTGAAAGAAACTGCCCTAACCGCCAGTTTTGCATGAGAAGAGTTTCCTCTGCTTATTTGGAGCCAAGGACCTAACCTTGACCCTGAAACAAACCATACCTAGGAAGAAAAACTTGACTGTCTGTGGGTTCCTTTTTCCTGGGGCTGCTGGTCACCATTTCTAACTAATGCCTGTGGCGTTATAAATATAAGATGGAAAACTATAGCTCAACAAACTCCCTTTTGAAGAGTAAAGAGAGGAAGATGTAGGAAGTTGTTATATCAGCCTGTCTTTTTTTATCTTGAAAAATTCAGAGCTCTGTGGTAGGGCACAGAGCTGTCTGAGCTGCTAACCGCTCAGCCCACTTCCTGTACTGTTACCTGTCCCCTTTCCTCTTTAAGACACAAGACTTTCATTGCCATGAAAGGAGTCCTCCTAGTATCTTCAGGATGCCCTAGCTGCATTTGAGTTACGTATGACCTCAGGATCCCCACTCATCCTCTGGCCCATTTTCCTAAATTGGAATTAGGGGTCAGTACCTTCAGGGGTCCTCCCATCACTTATCACCACTTTAGTGATTCCTTATCCTCTCCCATATCTCTGTGGCAATGACTTTCAACCTTAGGGACAGGTTCATCTTGTTCCCATAAACTGATATAAAGAACTGATGTCTCCTGAGAGAGAATCTAAAATGTTTACTGTGCTATCAGTTACTGCATTTAAATAGCAGACCTAAGATGGAGCGCTAGAAGATGTGATTTCTACTAGAAGTACTTATGTAACACTTTTCTCAAGAATTTGAAGCCCTTTATATTTGAAAATGTAATGTTTTGTCATCATTTCACAAGCGAGAAAATTAAGGCATCGTATTAAGGCTTATTTAAGAGCCAGACTGCCTTATAGAAACAGAAAGATGTTTTGTATAAGTCTTTCCCTGCATGGGATAGTGTCATTGTCACCCACCTGTCTTTCAGGAAGCACGAAGTTCAGTGCTTGTGACTCACTGGGAACCCCTGGTTCCCTACTGTTTCTCCCCTCACCAGGTAGGAGAGTGCAAAGGGCAGCAGGGGGTGGCCCACGCAGTTGGTTATAGAAGGCGAACGAGAGGTCCTGTGGTGTTGCTGATATTTTAAGTGCTTTTATGTTTTTAAATTTTTATTTATTTACTTTTATACAGCAGGTTCTTATTAGGTATCTATTTTATACATATTAGTGTATACATGTCAATCCCAATCTCCCAATTGATCCCACCATTAAGTGTTTTTATTATGACCATTATTATGCCTGTAGGGAGTCTTTGGGTCTCTACATCCATCCCAGGCCCCTGCCACTCCCTGTGGCCTTACACCCTGCTGGACTTATACATCACATAAATTTCCTGGCCCTTCTGGTAAGCATTTATTTTGTAACGTCCCCATTTTAGCTGTGGGGAAACTGAGGGCTCAGGTGAGGTTGAGTTGCTCTGGGTCCCATGGTGGGTCTAGAACTCAGCCTCTTTCAGGAGGTTGTGGTCAATTCAACGGGTCAAGACCATCCCTTAAAGGAGGGCAAGAGGAACATATCTGGCTGTCCATCTTTTCCCCCTTCCCTCCTTCTCCTGCTTCTCGGTATACTATCAGAAGAAATATAGATGAAGATGTTGCTAGTACCTGACTATAGATTTATTTCATGTTCCTCCTGGCCTAGCTGCATTTGTAGTCTAAGTAACCATGAGAAGAGGAATGCAAAAGGATTGATTCCTGGTCCTAAAATCTCAGACTTTGCGGTACCTGTGATGTTTCTGAACAGCTGAGTCTTCTTTATTGCCTTTCGCATCATACAAGGAGAAGTTGCCTATCAGATAGATAGAAGGCTGGCCCTTTATCCAAAAGGCAGCCCCCATGATCTCGCCCGGTGCAAGGGGCCTAGGGCAGAGGGAGCAGGTGGCATCAGTGGCAGAAGCACCTTTAATTGTGCAACATAGGGCTTGCTTCCTCTCATCCCAGATAGTAACCCAGAAATTACATCCTGAAACTTATTTCCCTAGAAAGAAAAGGAAGGGGAGGGATAACTTAAAAAGGAGATACTTCTAATATGGTATTAGACTGTAATTCATAGGGAAATTTATGCCTGAGATATGAATTTCTGAAAATAGGGGTTTTTTTAAAAAAGGAAACACTGACACATCCTTAATTATAGAGTAATAAATACCAATGGTATATTATCTTCTGATATTTCCTTACACAGATATCAAAGCGTGCAGCTGTTTTTGAAAACTGATAATCAAGTACAATATAAATATATTACATCTTGAGCTTACAGCACACCCTTCAACTAAGCAGCCTCATGGAGCACTTAACAGTGAGAAAGAGAGCTGCTTAGAGTAGAAACCTAACTGAACAAATTAGCCTTGAATTGTAACTTAAGAATCATAGTCAAACCAAAACGCCTGTCCTTGCCAGGAAAGGCATTCCAAAGGCAAAGAGCACGCCAAGTAAAAAGGCTTTGCTTCGGGATTATGGAGGCAGTTCTCAAAAGCCAGCACAACTTAATGATCAATCAGAAAAATACAGAGCAGTAACTTCACAACGAAGGATGCATAAAAATTGTACAAAGCATTAATAGTGGAATGGGGAGGGAGAATGGGATCTTAACAGAAAGTATTAAGGTCTTAGAAAACTATATTTATTACTTTCCGTCCGGGTAGCAAAAAGAAAGAGAGAGAGACAAACGTGGTCAAAGAAAAGTACATGGACAAATGCGGGGGGGTAGGAAAGGAAATGAAGGTTAAACAAGGCCAATATGATTCAGAATGAAAGGGAGGGAGGAAAGTCTGAGGAGCCAGCTGCGTGCCTAAATGTTACATTAAGAAGAGCTGAAATTGAGAGGGGGAGGTCTGGGTATTCAACTAAGTGGATTAATGTCTTCTTCCTGGGGTGTCTGAAGTTGCAGAGTTTAATTTATTTGGTACAGGATTTTATTGTGAAATTCTTAACGGGGGTGGGGGATAAATAGGGACAATTATAAACACTTAGAAAGTAGAAAAGGGGAACATGTAATGCTTTTCGTAAATCTAACTATAATAAACATAGGGTTTGAAGCTACGGACACAGGTAAATGGTCAAAAAATATTTAGTCCATAATAGTAGAACTTAAAGGAAATGTAGACAAAACTTAAAAGACCAAAAAAAAAAAAAAATTAATAACCACATAGATGTGTGAAGCCAAGGATTTTGAGTGACTTAGGGGCTAGTTTTATTGCCGCTCTCCTTTCTCCACCCATTTAAAAAAATAAATCATAACTCTGGCATTTAGAAACCTAGTCATGAACATCATTTATTAATATGAACTCAATCCTGTGCTGTTCTTTTGGTGGGTGGTAAAAACACGAACTAACAAAACTGGCTTAAAACGACAGCGGGATGATCCTCTCAAAACACTGGAAAGCTACAGGGAAAGAAAAACTCCTAATTTGCTCTTTCACCTTCTTTATTTTACTGAAGGAGAAAGTCAAAATGTGGAGTGGGTGTGGCTAAATCCAACTAGATGCTGAGGGAGATTTTAAAAGATTTTCCTAAATATGTACCAGAAGGGGGGAGGGCTTGCAACTTAGTGTGATTTACAGCAATTTATTAATCTGCTCATCTACTACCACATCTGGGGAAGGTGGCAAATAAGGAAGGCTCTCTGCCTTCTGCAGTGGAAGAGACTAGAGCAGAAACTGTAATTGTGTTCCCTGAGTGTAACACTGCTGTCATCTGGCTGGTAACCAGTCCACAGACTTACTCGTTCAGGCATTTGTCTGGCCAATAATGTAAGAATCATTTAAACTGAAAATATGGATCAGGATGTATTTAAGAATTACTGATATGCAGCTATTAATCTTGAATGCAAATAGCATTATTTGGGGTGTGGGCAAATCAGTTAACTGGAACCACATGGAAAAGCACTTCAAATTTTTTTTAAATGCTGTGGGGAAAATGGCACTGGTGGAAAAGTTACAAATAAAAGACAGAAAAATATCTACAAAGAGAAAGGGTGGTAAAATGACTAAGCAAGGTGATCTTGTCGCCTCCAACCTGCTGCATCAATTGTATCAGTAAACACGTTACTAACAAAGCCAAATTCCTCTATTTCTCAAGCTGACCCAGCAGCAAGAGGAAGAAAACACAGAAAAGTGCAATGCCTGGTGCCTCAGGGTGACCCTCAAAGGTCATGTCTCTAATTTGTGTTAGAAATTGAGGGCACAGAACTAGAGGTTTGTGATGGTCACAGAGTGGACTTCGGCTTCTGAACACTTTTCTACCCCCTGTGAAGAATTTAGGACGTCATGGAGTTGAACTGGAGTCTTAAATCCCAGGGACACGGTGGAAATTGTTTTGTGATCATAATGAATTAAGAGAAAGGGCATCAACGCATACATCTCTCCTTTTTCCTCCAGAGCCCAGAACCATGAGGGACCTTGTGCTCTCTGGTGCTTGCAGCTATGTTCCCTGGCTTTCAGTCGGCTTGGCTTTTCCTCTGTATTTCTAATGCTGTGATATCGGGCCAGAAAAAAATGGAATCTACAGAATTGCAAAACAAAATGTGCGAGTGTGTGTGCGCGCGCGCGTGCGCGAGGTAGTTCACTGAAGATAATGAATTGCAACACTATAAACACCAAATATTAAAACTTAAAAATGTGTAAGTAATTAAGTTCTTAGGAAGCAAAATCTACTCGAACGGAGTAGTTACAGTCCTTTTTTTTTTTTTTTGTAAGAGGTTCCCCAGACTTCTGGGTGCATCACCAAACTGTCCTCCTACTCGACGAGGAGCGAGGAGCGAGCAGCTGCGATTTGGCCCAAGGCACCACCTACCCAGAGTCACTACCTAATGTATTTTACATTTCCACTGTTAATAAAGGTGGGGGGGGGGGTAGACAGGCCTTCTTCCCCCCAGCATTCTGTGTTTCCTTTTGTCGCTGCCGTCAGCTGACACATGGAAAATGTGGTGCACGGTTTCGCTTGCCTTTAATCTGTAATTAAGGATTCCTTGTCTGGGGCTGGCTACCTCTTTGCTCCTTGCCTCCCTGCCTCTCAGGTCTTCCGCCTTCGGTCGGGTTTGGCCCCGCGCCGCAGGCTGGGTGCTCGGGTGGCCCGACTGGGCCGCGGGCAGAGGAGCGGCGGCGGGGCGCGGGGGCCTCGGCCGGAAGACGCGGTCGCCTGCCCGAAAGCGCGCGCCCCGGCGCCCGCCCTGCTCGCCCTGCTCGCCCCGAGCGCCGGGGCAGCGGCGCCAGAGCCTCCGAGAGCGCGAAGGGCTGGCCGAGGGTCCGGCGGGTCCAGGGTCTGCGGGCGCTCGCCGCGCAACCTCTCCCCGGGGCCGATGTGCCCGAGCTCCGGTCCGCGGCGGCGCTCGCCCTGAGTGCCCCGCTCGATCCCGGCCAAAGCGCGTGGAGGTAGTTCTACACCTCTCCCGGCGACAGAAAACGGGACGCAGGGGGACGTCGAGGTCACGGAGTCCTCACCGAGCCCCCTCGGCGGCGCTTGAGCCCAGAACCGAGAGCCAGAGGAGCCCCGAGGCCGCGGGGCGCGTCCCAGGCGGCGGGGCCGAGCGAGCCCCGGGCGACCGCCGCGCTCGCGCTCACAACTCGCTCGGACTCCCGGGCAAAGCCGCGCCGGCACGCGTACGCCGGCGCGCTCACAGTCCGACACGCGCACACTGTCACGCACACACGCGGGCACGCATCCCGGCACGCGCGCACCGACACTCACATGCTGACACACGCACACGTGGCGGATGGCCCAGTGCTGCCCTGGCTCCCTCGCGCCGGGCTTGACTGGTCCCCCTCCGCACCTCCGGGAAGGCGGCGTAGCCTTGGCGGGCAGAACTCTTCTCTGTTCGTCTAAGTATTTTATTGTACTTGGTTCCTTGAGTCGGCCAGTCTCATACCTCAGTGAGAGAATCCGACAAAGATGAAGCAAAAAGAATGATTTCTCTCCCCGCTGTCCTTTTTAAAGAATGTAACTTAAGCAAAAACAGAGAAGGGAGTGGGGATGAGCTCGAGAACTCTCCAGGCAGGGATTCTGGCTATTAATTTTAAAATACTCCTCTTCGAATCTCTCATATATTCAGACGTGTGATTTCAATCCCACTGCCAGCCCTCAGGTCGCCTTTCTTTTCACTTCATACCTGTGTTTTGGATTGCAAACTGTTTCTCCTCCTGACCACCAATTGTTTATTTAGAAGGCGCGAAGAGGGTGGGGGACAGAGAGGTTAAGCAGTGTTTGGGTAGGAGAATATCTAGAAGTATCACATTGATTTCCAAAAAAACGTGGGAAAACGTTTAATATCATTTTGAGGCATCTATGTTTTTAAAAGGGCCTCCTTCCCGCCAGTATTACTATTTATCATTAGGTATTTATTTGCATATACACATTTAAAACTGTATGTTTAAGAGAAAAATGCCTTTTGTTCTTGGTTTCAGCAGAGCCCTTTCCTTTTCTGTCCATCTAAGTTGTAGCATACTTTCCTCTCTTCCCCACCAATAGAGATTGTAGGCTAAAGTGGTGCACTCCAATGACCAAATATAAGAAACCTTAGCCTGGAGTGTTGGTGACCATCGCTGGCACCTATCACTCAAGATTTTACCCCCTCTGGTTTGAAATGGTCCTCAAACTGTAGACCTGAACGTAGAGGTTGGTTGATTGTTTGTTTAAAATGTGAGAAGAGCAGTCCAGGAGTAAGCCGAGGTAGGGGAAGGTGGCCTCCCTAAGCCCAGCCTTGGAAGCTAGAACAAGAACACTTGGGAAGTGCATTGAGAAGAGAATGTCTCTAAACAATGATAATCAGGGCTTTCAAAAACCATAAAACAGATTGAAATATCTGATTTATTATTTATACATCCCAGGACAACTTTGCAAATCTGAGAATAGTGTTTGAAAACTGAGTGCCTTCTATTTTGTACATCAACTCAGCAGATGTGTCTCCCTTCCAAAATGTGGCCAAAGGGTTAAAACTGTAATTTTAGAAAGGAATCTCAGTAAATGACCTTAAGATCTGATACATTTCCTTTTCTTTCTGGCAATAATATCCCCCAAAGAAAAAAATACATACTTATTGATATAATGATAATGTTTCTCATTCTGAGTAGAAGTGTCAGAATGATTCCCGTTTGTGGAAGTGTTTTCAAAACTGCGAGTACACTTTCACTACTATGAGAGCTGATGAGCCAATGAAGGGGAACTTCTTTTAACTCCGTAATAGCAGGTTATACAGTAGATGAACAATGATGGTCAAATAGCCAATTATGATATAAATATCCGTTGTTTACAGAGAGGTGTTAAATGAGCCTTTGGAGTACAAAGGATTAGACCCATCTAAGCTACCATTTGTTCTTCAACCCATCATGTCTTCCCTTAAAAAGGCCAGTGCCATCGTAGGTAATATGCACACAGAACATACTTCTCTGTGTTGATTTTAGTTTGCTTTATTTCAATGCACACTGTTGTTTACTTTTTAAAATTTAAATAAATGTCAGCATTGTATAATTTCTATGTTAACAAAGCAGTGAGCAAAATCCCTTGTATGTTTATAAAATATTATTGTTTAATTCACATAGTTTAGAAATTCCAAATGTTGAGAATAGGAAGGAGGCCAAATACCATCTGTTTATAACTATGATGCATCGTAATATGTGTACTTTTAAAAGGAGTTTGGTCAATCATGCCACTAATTTATCTGCTCGGAATATGTTGAAGATTTAAAATGTAATTTACAGGATTACTTTTAGTGCGTTGCATCCAACTGTGAGTTGTAAAGAAATCGGTCTCTTCTGTTTTTCTCAAATTAATCATGTAACAACCCCAATTAATGGGGGCTGTTAAATGTGTCGCTTTTTGCTTAGCTCCAGAATTCTTCTAACTTTGGCTCAGTCTACCTTCTTGATGTTGATAAAAACTCCAAGGACAAATGAAACAAAACACTCCTAGTTGTGTCTTTCTGCCAGGAGATAGTCACTTAGAATGGGAGGCAGGGTATGATAGCTAATAATTAGCTAGCATCAGCTCTGAGAAATTACCTGTGAAATGCCCTTTGGTACTGGGTTGAAAAACAACATTTGACATTCTCTGTTTTAAAATAGTAAATGCTTGTCCCCAAGATTTCTGATTTAACTCACCTTTTATTTCAAATGCATCTAAATGCATACCATGAAACAAAGGGAGTACATTTACCTGCGATAGATGAGCAGGTTTGGGGTTTTATTTTTAAGTTAGAAAGTCAAGTTTAGTGCGAAATTCCTTGCTTTGCAAACTGGAGAAATTCAGCAACAGGGCCTTCAATTCAGGGCAGACATAGTGTCGAAGTCCAGAGGTGGCTTTAGGGTCTCCCATCAGGGGGTCTCTTTCTCAAGAAGGAGGAACTAAAAACTCTCATGTCCTGAAAAAGGTTTGGAAAATGTGATAAAAAACGTTGATTGGCAAATGATAGTTCCTAGATTGATTTTTAGCAAGGTCGAATCAGTAGAAAGCTACACCTTGAAATGCTTTTATAGACAAACACCTGCAGAAATATCAAAACACTCTCCCAGTCACCTGTGGGTGTTGTGGGTCCTTTACTTCTCAGTTTTTTCAACGGGCGCTGTGTACAGCGGCTTCTTTGTCCATTAAGCAATATCTGTTTTCTCAAACATTTTAGTTTTAGCAGCTTCCTGTAAAATTCTATCAACCTAGATTATTTACTTACACATAATTAAGAACATTAAGTGTCCCTTTTCCAAGTAAACAAGCTGAACTATATATACTTTTTAAAAAACCTAATTGTGACATTTTTTAAATCTGGATTGTTTTCCTTTCTGGTCGGATTTTTTTCCCCCAAAAATGAACCCCCTGGGTCTTTATGTTATAGAGATATGCTCAGGCTTGGTTTCCTTTGAGTTGCAATAGGAAAATGCCAGACTCTTTTTTTTCCTAAGTAATTGCTGAAGTGTAGAGAGTAGAAGAGAGAGTACAAAACAGAAAGAAATGTGAGGGATACAGAAGAAAGAAATTGGAGAAGGTGGAGGGGAAGGGAGATGAGAGAAGCAAAAGATGTAACTGGGATAAAAGAAGCTTATCAAACAGAGCTTTCAAAATTGCTTTGACTGGCCTAAGACATAATAAAATCATCATCATTTCCAAATAAAACCTAGATTGTTGCATTGAGATATTAAACAGCTATGGGAAACTCTTAAGTGAACCTTGATTGATACTTGCGGACCAGGTTTTCCATTCAAGCCCAACTTTTTTTTTTTTTGGCTGAACCCAGGCCCTCGGCAGTGAGAGCACAGAGTCCTAACCACTGAACTGCCAGGGAATTCCGTCAAGCCTAACATTTTTAAGAGAAACTTATATTAGATATCCGTATCTGCACTAGGAGGTGGGGAAGGAGGAGTAGAGACATTCTTTGCTTTTAAAGCCATACATACACAAAATAAGACTATGTATAATGCATTGTTATATGTTACCTACTGTCGGGGTAAAAATAAAGAAGATTTTAAATAGAGGAATTATTCAGAAATGCTTTCCTTCCGAATACCTTGGCTAGCAGTTAAATTCTAAACCAGTTAAGCAAGTCTTTAAATGTATAAACCCTTTGGAATCCCTAAGTCTAATGAATTGCAGTAGATATATAATTGAGATTGAAATTGGCATGTAGGTGTGCATTTCATGTTTCCTTTGGAGCTGACTTAGTACCATGGCAACAAGCCACATATGCACATAAGTCGTTGTATAGTCGTGCTATCTTGATGACCAAAATCACTTTATAAAATATACTTTAATAAGTTACTACAGAGCCTTGAAGTTAAGCCATATAATTTAACCAATACTCAGTGGGCATTTCTAGGTATCATATATAAATTGGGTAAACGATAAAAAGAAAAGCATTAAGAGTAAGAAAACGTATGGGGAAACTATTTGCTTCTTCCAATTAATCTAAAGCACGCCAGAAGGTTTTCTCATTTTGTTTTTTATGAAGAATTACTGACCCAAAGAAAAGTCAAATGAGGACTACAACTAAACAATAAAAGCAACAATAACAACAACAAATAAAAACATTGCTTTTTCTAGGAGAGAAATATGAAAAGTAGTAAATTTACCCATTTTAAGAATTAAGAAGAAAAGACATAAAATTTAATACACACAGTAAATAATAAATATTCTTCTCGTTTCATATGATGGCTAATTAAGAAAAAAAGCCCATGTGGAAAATTTGCAAGAGAGACAAATATAACAAGGTAATTAACTCTTTGCTCCTTCAGCCTTAAAGGAGAAAGAGCAGAGTAAGATTTCTTAAGTTTGAACCTGCAGCAACCTCAGAGATCAAATCTGCCTCTGCAAGAGAAATAGAAGGATTCCAGTAGCGCTCCATCTCAAGTCAAGTCTTGTTATTGGCCCCACTCTGACCTTGGCGCCCCAAAGTCTCAGTCCCCGGGTTCTTTGCTCTTTGATTGAATTCCTGCCTTTTATCACAGACAGTCAGCAGCTTCGTTCTCATGGACCTTCAGCGATGGAATTCACTATCTGGTATTCGTTCTCTTACATTTGGGTAGTCCTTGATAGTTGAGGATGTACTTTTTCATTCATCATCTAATTTAGTCTTGCTAATACCCTTCTGATATAGGTAAACCATAGCTTTAATCCCAGACTTCAGAAGCAGCTCAAAATCGTACTGCTGGTACATTGCAGAGTTGGGACTAGCAGCCGTATCACACGGTACCCGGTTTCCCCGTTTCCTTCAGACTGGACTTCATACTTTGTTCTTCATTTGAATTATGGGCGTAAGAATCAATTACAGTCACTGCCTTTGTATTGGGTGGAGAGAAGAAGGAAAAGAAGGAGCAGTAACAGAAGGAGGATGGGGAAGAAGAAAAAAAAAGGAAGAGAAAAAACAAAACAATCCCCACAGGTTTTTCTGTGAAATGGGGAAGAATAAATCTTTAAATTGCCCCCCTTCTGCTTACAGAGGTTGGTAAAGAGAGAAGCACATCCTAAAATTTGTATCATGTAAAGAAAAAACTAATTCCAAGCTATTCCAATGCTTTGTGTTTTAAAGGATAGAAACCCACTGACAGAGCTCTTTAATGAGTTCTTGGCTATGCAGGCATAGGCCACAAGGTTGATTTTGAGTACAAGATGGAGAAATATTCTGTTTATGAAATTAAAGGAATTTGGGGAAATTGAAAAAAAAAACCTGGTAGAGAGGAAAAGAAAATAGTCATAGGATGGAGAGACATGAGCTAGAACTTAACATATCCAGCAACAAATTCCCCATGGTAGGATATAGTTGATTATTAATTTTTTTTTATTAGACGGGTATATTACACTTAGTTCTCAGCTTATACTCCAATGTAATCTCCATCTGTAACCCCAAAACTCCACTGAAAATCTGAGACACAAAACTGGCTTGATTTATTTCCACATTTGGGGAATGAAGGCATAGACAAGGCAGACGAGAGTGACATTGCAGAAGGTATGATTTAAAATAAAGACGTAGAATGTTATAGAAGCAGGAAATAAGGACAGAAGATGATTAGGAGAAATGGAAGCCCCCAAGAATTAATACTAAGAAACAAGAAAACCCATAATACAGGAGATCTTGGGAAAAACCAGCTAATTTGTTGATGTTGTAGACACTTGATATTTTTGGCTGTTCAGCATCTACCTAACCTTGTATTAGAATCTAAAGTCCGATTTGAGGAATTAATTCTTTCTTACTGAATATAATCAAGCCTAGGAATTGAAACTTGCTTTGAAGAGAGGAAAAAAAGACAACACTGGAATTCAGTTCACCTGACCTAGCGCAGCCCAACCAGACTGTTTTCACCAAAAGGCAGCTGTTATTGGGTTCTGCTTCCTAACCTCCACAGCTTCTGGGGCTCCACCCAATCCCAAGCGCAGACGTCCAGCCTCCCTTTGATATGGTTCTCTATCCCTGGGATTCTGTCAGTTGCAGAAAAACAGAAAAACCTGGCTCAGCTGAGTTGCTCTGGGGAAATTATCATTTCAGAAACAAGAAATGTGGATGTAGAGTGACTGCCTCATCCCACTCTTTCATCCTGATATGTTAGCTTCTCGTTGGCTATCCTCTTATGTTCACAAGAAGGCTACAGAAATCCAGTCATCACATCTTCACCACATCCCTCTTTTCAGACACAGGAGAAGGGATTTTTCTTTCTTGCTTGGGTCTCTTTCTGCAAGTAAGGAAAGCTTTTCCCAGAAGCCCATTAGGAGAATTTCCCACACATCTCATATAAGCATAAACTGGTAGCAGGGATGGAAATGGCTTCTATTCAGTTAAGACCTAACTTGGAGCCATATGAGTGAGGGATAATTAGAGCCATGAACAAAACTAGTGTGCGGTTCACAAAGATAAGAGGGAGGAGATGACTGTTGGGTCAGTAAAACATACTTCTTCCAATAAATACATTTATGTCTTATTTATTCAGATTTGTTCTCTGCGGCTTGCAAAGAATTCTAATTAATACACTTGGTTACAGCTACCACTGGGATTATTTAAATTGTAGATAGCTTTCTATATATATATACATATATATGTATACATATATATATGACTTGCTTTTACTTTCAAAGTTCTTTTCTTTTTTTGTTCTGTTTTTATGTACGTGAAAGAATGAGTTGGATTTTAGAACTGTATTTTTTAATCTTCTCCATGTCCAGCATTTATTGATCATGACTTTAATTTCCCAGTAATAATTTCCCCCAAATCTCTAATGTCTCATTTTTACATTTATTCATACATTCCTTTCTTGTTCATTCAGAGATTCATCTCGTCATTAATTCTTCTTTTTTTCAAAAACTTGTTATGAGGTATCTAATATGTATGTGGAAGACATTGGGTTAGCAAGGAAAAACAAGCCAACAAATGTTAAACCACATTTGTGTAACTTTAAAATTAAGCATTTTTATAACATTTTTTATAACATTTTTAAAAGGGGAGCAATGGGACAAAAATGAAGCGCGCATGGACGTTCCCAGTCTTCCCTCATTTGCTAACATGGTTTCTTGTGCTCTGAGGTGAGTCCTGCCCTGAGAGTCCTGCTTTGACAGACAAGGTCTTTTGAGCTTTAGGCATGAGAATAGGGAGGAAAGGAAGAGAGAACAAAAGTTCAAAAGGTTAAATTTGGGGGAGGAGGTTATCTTGATGTGAGACTGGAATTTGAAGACAGATGTAAAGGAGCAGAAACAGCTGCGGCGTGTGAGCCACTGGACGGGGGAAGCAAAAGGATTTTTAAGGTTCTCTGTCCCCTTCATCATGTTCAAGAAAACAAATGAAGGGCTTGAGTTATTCTGAAATTATTTGTGGTTGCTGCACTATCCTGTGTTTTTATAACCATGATGTTGTTCATGGGGGTTATTGTTTTGTAATATCCAGGGCTCTATTTGATTGTGTGTGACAGAAATCAACTCACATTAATCAGGCATAAACTTTGGCTTATGTGTCAAGAAGTTTCAGGAGATGATCTTGGATATTATGAGAACTCCATCCTCTAGGATCTGGCTCAGTCTGTCTGTTTGTCTGTCTTTCTGTCTCTCTTTCTCATTCTAAGTCCCTCCTCTGCATTGTTTTCTTTCTCTAGAAGGCTATCTCAGTGTGGTGGGAAAGATGACTCATCATATTTCACATGACCTTTACAGCCTGAGAAGAGAGAATCGATCATACCTAGCATCTAAGTCAGACCCTGGTAAAAATGACACTGTCCACCCTGCCTGAGTCACTTTCCTGCACTTGTGGGAGATGAAGGAGAACCGAGCAAGACATAATTTCAGATGACTGCTCCAGTGTTACAATGGGATGACTCCTTCAATCCATATTACAAGAAACTTTCTAGCTATTGGGCAGAGGAACAAGTGATATAGGTAATATTGCATCTCTTGTTAATCAAATGTCCTCTCAGTTGAGTTATTTAGACCGCTCTATGGGGTTGAATTTTTACTTAAATTTAGTAAAATTAAATTTAGGTGTCTAGTTGTCTTTTCAAATGTTGTTCAAAGACTTACACTACAAGTAACTTTGAAATGAAAATTGATGGATGTGTAGAAAAACATGGAAATAGAGCCACAAGACAAAGTTAGAATAAATGAAACTAATATTCATCACTGGAGGAATGTTAGACTTGCACTTAAAGGTCACCTAGAAACACTCAATTCCTTTGCAGACACAAACTAAGATGGAAAAATATCCACCAAGAGATAAAACTTGTATTTCCTTTTGTTTTTAGGACACACTCAAATGAGTTGCCTGTCACATGCTAGATAGTACAATTGACACTAGAAAGAGATTGTAGGATTTCCAAGCTAGAGAGGTTCATGAGTTGTGAAAGATTATCATTCAAGTGTCAAGTATCTGTCAAAAACTACTTGTGGAAGTGTTGGCAAGAATGTGGAGGAAAGAGAACCCTCCTACACTGTTGGTGGGAATGTAAATTGGTGCAGCCACTAAGGAGAATAATGTGAAGGTTCCTCAAAAAATTAAGATTAAAACTACCATATAGGGGCTTCCCTGGCGGTGCAGTTGTTGGGAGTCTGCCTGCTGATGCAGGGGATGCAGGTTCATGTCCCGGTCTGGGAGGATCCCACATGCCGCGGAGTGGCTGGGCGCGTGAGCCATGGCCACTGAGCCTGCGCGTCCGGAGCGTGTGCTCCGCAGCGGGAGAGGCCACAGCAGTGAGAGGCCCGCGTACCACAAAACAAAACAAAACAAAACTACCATATAATCCAGCTATCTCACTTCTGGGTATTTACCAAAGAATTAGAAAAAAACTAATTCAAAACCACGTATGTACCCCTACGTTCATCGTGGCATTACTTACTATAGCCAGGATATAGGAACAACCTGAAGTCCATCAATCGAAGAATGGATAAAGAGAATGGATAAAGAAGATGTGGTACATATATACAATGGAATACCACTCAGCCATAAAAAAAGATGAAATCTTGCCATTTGTAATAACATGGATGGACCTCGAGCATATTATGCTAAGTGAAACAAGTCAGACAGAGAAGGACAATTACTGGAAGACTTCACTCATATGTGGAATATAAAAAACAAACAAAAAGGAAAGAAATGAACAAGCCAAACAAAAACAAACACGTAGTTACAGAGAACAGAGTAGTGGTTACCAGAGGGGAAAGGTTGGGGGAAGGGTGAAACAGAAAAAGAGGATCAACTGTATGGTGACAGATGGAAACTAAATTGTTGGTGGTGAGCACACTGTAGTGTATATAGACATAGAAATGTAATGTTGTATACATGAAACTTATATAATGATATAAACCAATGCTACCTCAATAAAAAAAAATTTAATAAGCAGTAAAAAAAAAAACCCAAACAAAACAAAACTACTTGTTGATTGTTATGAAAAGTTTTTAATTTCCAATGATAAAAGCATCAATTTGGGGGGTATGTTCTGAGCTTAACCAAATTCAGAATGCAAAGAGAACCCTGGTCTTCTTTTGTATGCCTAAAACTTACAAAAGCATTAAAGAGGTCAAGGTCCTGAGCCCCGGTTATATGAAGAGCTGGTGGCTAGAATGAGGTGCATAATGGTTGGTGACCAAAAATGACTCAGAAGATACTTTGGGCTCTGACTATGAAGATTTACTCTTAACCCAGAATAAAGTGGCATTTTTTTGTATTAACAAACATATTTGAATAATCTTTTGTAAGTCAACATAATAAAAAGTTACGTACGTACTGTTTGCTGTAGTTATGGTGCATTGAGTGATTATTCCCAATTCCACCCAATTTTGAATTATACAGTATACATGTATGCCCTTTTCCATGTGGCTTTGCAGTGTCTCCCACTAAAGGAAGCAGGGTGCTGTCCCCAACCCATTGATGTTGGGCTTGGCCATGTGACTTGCTTTGACCAACAGAATGGGTGGAAGTGACAGTGTGCCTTTTCCAAGCCAAGGCTTTAACAGGCATTGCATGTTCCCTCTGCTTGGACATCTGTCATTCACCATGAGAACACAATGGACTGGAAGCATATGGACATATATGAAGTAGACCTGAAACCAACCCAGCCTGCAGCTTGGAGCTCAGAGCTGAATCCTGAAATTGAGTTTTTACAAGTGACTTGCATCAACTCACAGACCCATGAGGGAGAAATAAACACTAGTTATTTTAAGTCACTGAATTTTGGAGTGGTTTTTCATGCAGCATTATTAGAGCAATAGCTGACTAATAGGGTAGTATTTCTTTCCTCTCTCTACAAGTGTTTTGAAATTGATGTTGCATCTAACAACGCATAGCATCATAGGATCAAGGAAATTCAGTAATTATACAGTTAATCATTTAATTAGAATTATGAAATTGTACAAAAATGATGCGAAGAACACAACACACAGAGACCTAATCTAATCTGAGTCAGGAAATGTTTCTCTGAGGAAATGACATTGAAGCTGAGACCTAGCTTTTGGCTAAGCAAATTTGGGGAGTATGGGGGAAGTATTCCGAGTGCAGGTAACAGTCTTCGCAAAGCCCTTGAGGCAAGAAAGAGAAGGTCATTGAGTACAGAGAGTTATCTGGAAAGCAGAGAGGAAACAGGAGAGTGCCAAGAGAAGAGAGGTTGGTGAAGTTCAGTTTACCACAGTTTTATGGGCTGAATTGTCTCCCTCAAAATTCATATATATATTTTTTAATTAATTAATTAATTTTTTTGGTTGAGTTGGGTCTTTGTTGCTGTGCACGGGCTCTCTCTAGTTGCGGCGAGCGAGGGCTTCTCTTCCTTGCGGTGTGCAGACTTCTCACTGCGGTGGCATCACTTGTTGCGGAGCATGGGCTCTAGGCCTGTAGGCTTCAGTAGTTGTGGTTCATGGGCTCAGTAGTTGTGGCACGTGGGCTCTAGAGCGCAGGCTCAGTAGTTGTGGTGCACCGGCTTAGCTGCTCTGAGGCATATGGGATCTTCCCGGACCAGGGCTGGAACCCTTGTCCCCTGCCCTGGCAGGTGGACTCTTAACCACTTTGCTACCAGGGAAGCCCAACATTCATATATTGATGTCCTTAACACCCAGTACCTCAGAATGATTTGGAGCTAAGGTGTTAAAGTGGTAATTAAGTCAAAATGAAGTCATTAGGGAGAGTCCCAAAGTCAATCTGACCGATGTCCTTTAGAAGAGGAGATTAGGACACAGACACATATTTTAATGCTTTATTTTTCTTTTCTAATGTTTTAAACATTTAAAATTTATATATTTTACAGTCTCTCTGTTACAGCTCTATTATCTGAAATTCCTTGGGGTTTAATTCTGCTGTGTTTACTCTTTCCTGTGTCTCTCAAGGTGGATTGTTACCTTGTATGTGTTGTAATTTTGAACGGTGAGCTCATTTTTGGTAGGCTTCATCTGGAGACATCAAGTGTGGCCTGTGATGAGGTTTTATTACACCAGATTTTTTTCTCAGTTTGCTTCTGCTGGGAATACACTGAATCTCAATATGGAGTGTTCAGGGCCATGTGGTTGACACGAAGCTCATTTGAGGTACGTGTCTATGATCACAATTTCTCTGGAAAGGCTTATTTTCTACCCTGTACCCGGGCCTCAATAGCTTGCTTCCTTGTTTTCTCTTTGTGCTAGTGTGCAGATTATTTCTCCTCTACCATTTCACGGAAGGGGAAGCCCTAAATGATCCTGGATTTATGTAGGAGGTTCAGTTTCAATCCCCACCTCCCTGCAGAATTTCCAAGGTCTTGTCTTCTGTGTCTTTCTGAGAATGAAAGTGAAAACTCCTAGGTTTCTGAGACATAACCCCACCCTAGTCCACCCCAGCTCCTGTACTGCCTAGTTAGTTCATGTGGTTACTACTTGGGCTCTCAGTTCCTTCTTTCTTTTGGCCCCTGGTGATTTCTCTTGCTTTCCCGCAAACTCAACTCTGGATTGAAGAGGATAAGGAAAACATTACATGGAAAAACTTGATTGGTACTCCTTCCCCTTCCTGAATAACTCATTTCTAAAGCCATTAGGTGAGACAGAGCAGGATTGGAGAATATCAGGGTCCAAGGAGGACGAAGAGAACATCTAGTCAAGGATGGTAGGCAAAAAAGCATGAGGAATCAGCCTGAACAGGGCGAGAAGGTGTCCACACAGGGGAGTCAGAGCCCAAACAGGGAGAAGAGGGCATCTGTGTGTGGGAGGGGATCATAGCAGGGATGGGAGATTGGTTGCATAAAGTGAGGTTGGTTGCATAAGTAAATATTTGAAGAATTATGGAAGCTTGTCTTCTCACTATTAGAGATGGGGTTACATATACAGAAAGGGAGAAAATTAGAAACATGTGATTGGAGGTATAAGCATGAACTTGTGGTTTTCAGTATCTATAGATAAATATAGATAGATTTCAATTTCTATAGATAGAAATAAATATAAATGTAACTATATGGTACACATATATATATATATAATTCCTGGCTCTATATGGGAAGCAGCAACGCTCCAAAAACAATGAACATACATAGCGCCCAGATCTTGGCTTCCAAATACCATATTCCATTAAGGGAAAAAAAAAAGGAAATTTTTAGAGAAATGCCTGATTCTGGGGCTGGGGGAGAGAAAAAGTACAAGAAAAACCTGGAACTTCTACCATAAACCAAAGAAGTGTTAAAAAAAAAAATGATGGACACATATCAAAAGGGCCTAGATGTCAGCTTAACTGAACTCCTACTAGCCACATTGGACATAATTTGAGTATTCAGATGGATAGTAACATGATAGTACCTCATAGAATTTACAATATTAAGTAAAATAAGAGACCATACCGGCATAAATCAATGAATGAATGAATGAATGAATGAATTTAAAGTTTGTTGAGGAACAGGATATTTACATGGTTTCAGAGTACCTCCCCACAAAGGGGGGAAAGTAACTTTATGGTGGAAGAGCCTGGAAGACATCACTTTTATCAAGTGGTGACAGTGAACATCAGCTATTGAAACCATGCATGACCTGATCTGCTTCTTTGAGAGGAACACAGCATCACTTCTGTGATACTGTGACCTGAATCCAGTCCTGAGGAAACTTCAGGCAAATTTAAGCTGAGGGAAATTCTACAAAGTAACTGGACTCATCTTCGAAACATCAAAGTCATGAAAGTCCACCATAGACTGAAGAATATTCCAGACTGAAGGAGACTAAAGAGACATGACAAGCAATGCAGTGTGTGATTCTGAAGTGGATCCATTTCATTACAAAAAATCTTGTTGCATCAATTGGTGAAACTGGAATGTGGTCTGTGGACCAAAGGGCAGGAGTGTATCAAAACGTATTTCCTGGTTTTGTTGTGTTGCAGTCAGTAGGAGGATGTTCTTATTTGTAGAAAACACACATTAAATTGTTTGGGGCTAATGGACCTTCTGGTCAGCAGTTTATAAGTATTCAGGAAAAACAAGCTATTTATACTGTATGTCTAGCTTTTTTGCTAGAAAAAAAAAGGAATTTTTGATTGTTTCAAAATTTAAAGTGACCAATAGCAAAATAAAAAAAATATGTGATGTAGCTTAAGTAGTACTAACTATTCTATTCAACAAACTAGAAAAAAAAAAATCCAGCCAACTAAACTCTAAGAAAATAGGGGAAAGAAATAAAGGATCAAACAACAAAATTAATGAAGTAGAAGACAAAAAAGCAAGAGAGAGAGGATACATAGGGACCCTTCTTCACCATTGGGCAGCTACTAGGACTTTTGTCCTTACTTGCATGAGCAATGGATGCTCTTGCAGAAAGAGAGGTTCTGAGACAGTTCTCAGATTTTGAATTTCAAAACCCTGGGCCTTTGTGTATCAGACGTGCCCTAAAGATCTGAAATCATGATATTAACGTCACAAACAAAAGATTTGGGAAAAATAGATGAAAATTCAGTGTATTTCACCATATATTAAATGAAGTCTCTATAGGTTAAGGAAGAGAAGAAAAGGAGAAAATGGTCAGAAGGAAAGCACAGAGTTTAAAGACTGGTGGTGTCTCTGAAAAGGGACTTTGGCTCTGATCTTCCTTCACCTGACCTGGAAGAAATGTCCATGGTTAGCAGAATCTGGGAGCAGAGAGCTAGCTGCTCTTGTATCTTGGGGGAACCCAGGATCCTCTAGCCTCACAGGTTCCCTGTGCCCACCACAGTGCAGGAGCAGTAGAAGAGAGAGATGGCTGTGAGAGTGTTCAGATAACCAATCAGAGAGAGCCTCTGTGTTCCTGATATCCCACCGAGTCTCTGAAAGAACCACGTAGTTGCTATAGGCCCAGAAGTCTAAGAATATTTAACCTAACAGGTTAGGGTTAGGGTTGGCTTAGACAAATTAATAAGGTCCAGATAGGATGGTGACATCTCAGAGACTTGCATGGATCAACCCTGGAGGACCAGAATTGGTAACACATCTCTTAGTGAATGTCAGCGTGAATAGATGATGGTTCCCATCCTAGCATCCTGTTTATTTGTAAACTATTCTGAACATAGTCCCCAAGTTATTAGATAGGTGGATGGATGAACGGCTGGCTGGCTGGCTGGATAATAAAAGGGCAATTTCTAAATTATATCAGTCTAAAAGCTGCTGTGTTATAGAATTTCATACCGCTAAGAATGCCACTAAGAGAATAGCCAAATTGCCCTCATTTACTCATGCCCATCCTGGCACTGCTTTCCAAGTTCAGCAGCAACTAAGACTGGGAGAAGAATAGGTTCTAATATCATTTTCATCTGCAGCTGAAATAGCCCCAGAGTCAGTAGATAAAGCAAGTGCCTTTGCAAAACAGTACATTAGGGAAGAAATACCATTGGAAGTTTCAGACACTAAAAAGTATTTTTTAAAAAAGACATTTCTTCCGTGTTTGCTTGTTTACTAAAGACAAATAAAAGGCATTTGAATTATTTTCTGCCCTGTTTGGAATCTTCTCTTTTTATCTTGGCCTTACCAGGTTTTTATTTGTATACTTAGGGAGATCTTTATGGAAGGAAAATTGTAATTCTAAAGCAGTCTGCAAACAAACACTCACACAGCATAACCAAACCACAATTTTATGCAGATTTTTTTTCTCTCTCTTGGATTCTGAGTTCTTAAAGGAAAATGTGGATGCAGTGGTGTGTCACAACTGCTATTAGAGAAGTCCAAGGGAAAAGAGTACAACATGGTGATCAGCCTTGGCAGTCTCCACATACAGCGTGATTATATTGTAATACTGTTTGATGCAATGATATGTTTGATCAGTTTCAAGAGATGAATATCACCTCACTTCAAACAATATGATACAGTCTCATTGTGTGGAATTATGGCCTCTGTCAATCAGCATATGGCATAAGCCTTAAAGTGCCATCTTTGGGGAATGTTATAAAAATGATTGCAACACTTGCATTAATTAGTAAGTTTTTGCTCTAAAACCAAGCAAAACCTGTTAAGGCAATTTATCTGCTATATCTCTGTTCATTTTTGTTATCACAGAAACATGTATATAAACCCACCCATGCAAACACTCAGCCGATTAGCTCAACTTACTAGAACAGCCATGCTAAAAAAAAAAATCCTAGTGTGAGTATGAGCTCCCCTCCCCCGTATAAATCAGTAAGCTCTATTTTCTCTATTTTGTTTTATGGTCCCCAACATACCCTTACTTTGAGCCAACTATCCTATCAAAGTGAATGGTGGGTGCAAAGTAAAGGCAAACATGAAATTATCACGAGGTCTATGGTCTTGACAAGACAAACTCAAAATTTAAGCTCGACAAATGACAAATAAATGGCGGGTATACATGTTTAGACAGAATAAATACAGATTAAGAGTCCTTTGAATGTCATTAATTTCACTTTGTCAATGTTAATTGTTAGATACGTTTTGAGGGAAGAAGAATTACAATCATTTTTTTACCTTAGGTATGGAATATTTTCCCTCTTGGTGTTTCTGTGTTATCCACTAATTTGCCATTGTCACCCAGTTATACTATTATTTCAATTTTCCCCAATAATACATAATTTGAGAAGATACTGGTTTGACATGGTACATACTGATTTGACCTGAGACTTAACACACTTTCCCAAGGTGGTTAACCCCCCCCCAGATTCAACTGTGTTTGTTGACAGTGTATGTGTCACTGGAGTGTTGTGAGCCTTTTCCCGGGAAATTCCTCTCCCACCGTGTCTCCAGGCCTTCCCCTTTCCAGTTTTCCCCAGTGTCCTCTATTCCTGTTATCAACTGAGGAACCACCTGCTGTGGTAGGCAGCCTCCTACGGTGGTCCCCAATGATCCCTGACTCCTAGTATTCACTAACTTGTGTAATCACCTCTCCTTGAACCTAGTGACTTGCTTTTAATGAACAGAGTGTGGACAAAGTTATTGGATGTCTCTTTCATGATTAGGTTATAAAAGACCATGACTTCTGTCTTGCTAGCAGGGTCTGTCTCTGGCTGGCTTTGAGGAACCAAGTTTCCATGTTGGAGAGCCCCATGTGGCCAGGAAACGAGAGCAGCGTCTGGCCAATGGCCAGCGAGAAACTGAGACTCTCATTCCGATAGACTAGGAAAAACTGAATCACAACTACTAATGTGAGCTCGGAAGCAGATCCTGCCTCAGCTAATGTGACTGTGGTACCAGCTGACTTAGATAATAGCCTCCTGAGAGGCCCTGAAGAAGGGGACCCTGCTAGGCTGTGCCTGGGTTCTAAACCCACAGAAACTGTGAGATAGTAAATGTGTGTGGTTTTAAGTCACTAAATTTTGGGTTTGTTTGTTGTATAGCAATAGACAACACAACTACCATGTCTTAGTGAACATATTTGGTAGCTCACTGTGGTGAGTAGTAAAATAGTGCAGTGGGACTACAATCCTTCACACTGATGCCTTCAAAACATAGACTTCATACTCATCGGCAAGCTATGCGGAAGAGCTGACCCAGCCTGCAAAGAAACACGTGAAGTCTCTAAGACCTTCCTGCAAATACCTTTCCATTATTCATGGGCAAGAAATATTGACCAGTGTTTACTCTTTGGGATAGGATTGTAAGCTTTGAAGTATAAAGGTGCTATTTCTTTTTCCAAGGCAAGATTTGGCACATACACTTACTGGGACTAGAGAAATATAAAATGGTTTTTATTCATGTCGTGAGTGCTGTATTCTTAGACACATCTCTCTGGTTTCACAGATTTTTTCACACCACTATATCATGTCAGCAGCTTCTTGAGTTCTAGACTTCATGGTAGAATTGCTAACAATCCCGTTAGAGACTTCATAAAACTTAGAGGTAGGTGGTCTTATTAGCAGTAGCTGATATGATCTGAAGACTTGTTCCGGCAACAGGGTTATATAATTTGTGAATTATGTTATCATTTACTCAGTTATCCACATTAATAGAGGGGAACCATGATGAAACTATTTAGTCAATAATCAAACACATTTTATTTTGAGATTTCATCGATTTATACATACATATTAGATCTCTCCTAGGTATGTTCAACCTAATATTAAGATCTTCTTGTTTCTTTGATTCATACCTAGTGCTGGTACAAAGAGAAGAAAACCCAGCTGAGTAGAATAGGGGAGTTAATTTAGTACTGAACATGTTTCATGGGTGGGACATGTGTGATTTATCAAGAATTGATTGATTTTAAAAGGTCCCTAAATAGTCTAGGACTTAAAACAACAATGGAAAAACAATAACAACCACCACCAGTAAGGCTTCTTTCCTTATTAGGTTAACAAGGATTTCTAAATGAATTACATCCAGGCAAGGTGATAGAGAAAATGGCTTATACACAGTTGGTGGGAGTATAAATTGGCATGACCTTTTTTTCTAGAATAATTTAACAACATGCTTTAACATTTTAAGTCCATTTCACGTCTAGGAATTTATGCCAAGAAAATAAATCTGAACTTGCAAAGATGTTAAAAGAAGTTTATTGAAGCACTGTTTATAAGAATAAGAATTGACTGCAACCTAAATACTTGTCAATAGGATGAAACACACGATGATATATACAAAATGGAGGCTACCATAGCCAGTTAAAGGGGAACACTTGTGTCATGGAAAGGCATCAGAAATATACTGTTAATTTTTTTTTTTTTTTTTGCTGTACGCGGGCCTCTCACTGTTGTGGCCTCTCCCGTTGCAGAGCGCAGGCTCAGCGGCCATGGCTCACGGGCCCAGCTGCTCCGCGGCATGTGGGATCTTCGCGGACCAGGGCACGAACCCGTGTCCCCTGCATCAGCAGGCGGACTCTCAACCACTGTGCCACCAGGGAAGCCCTATAATGAGATATTTGAATATTTTCCAGTGAGCATGTATTATTTATAAGTCAGAAAAGATAGCTATTTTCACTTTGAAAAAATTCTAGACATTAATTTTTGCTTTTTCTGTTTTGGCCACTGAAAAAAAAAATCAACCCATAATCATCTCTTTCTTCTTGTCCTCCAGGTGCTCATCTAGTTTTCATTCATTAGCTCAGCTAACATTTATTAAGCACCTATCATGTGTCCTGTGATAGTCACTGAATTAACAACAATAAACAAGAGTCTCTGACTCTAATGAAAAAGACACGTGAAATTTCATGTGAAATAAAGTGTGTAAATGCTCCGTTAGAGCAGATGTAAGATAAGGTGGGGTGGAGAAGGGAGTCATCAATTTAAAATTATGGAACAATTCATGAATTTGTGCATCATCTCTGTGGGTATTTCTTCCACTACAAAAGTATAAATGTCTGGAGACTGATTCTATAACATACACTTTTAAAATAATCTCTTCAGTTTCCAGAATCTTGATGATGGTGTGCCAAGTGTTGAAAGAATACCTTTATGTTCAAGTTATTCATTTGCTAGAGTAGTGGGTTTTGAATGTTTTGGAATTCAAGACTAGAGTTCCAATACAAGAATATGCAGTGGCACGTTGGAATGGATTTAAAAATTTAAAGCACTCCACAAGTAAGCAATAACTTCAAGGTCTTAGGGTGTCTTTGAAAGTATCCAGGGTATCAAGATAAGCTAGTTCACATAGTTCCCCCTGAGCACGGAGCCAGTGTTCAAGCAGAATGTTTATATTCTAATAACACCTCAGAGATTAGCTATATTTGTTTGAACACATATGTAATCCATATAGAATATATATGTAAATACACTCACATAAGCATATTTGGGAATCAGAGATTTAGTAACCATGCCCTCCTTTCATTACTGATTTGAAGTTTTTTATCTATCACAAAGGGCTAATTGTTCGGTAGAGCGCCTACCTCAGTGAACATTCCATCAGGACACACACGAATAGGAGCTCGTTAAACAGCTTAAAGCAGACCAGAATCTGACCTGGGAAGGGTGGGCTTCTGGCTCAGCTGTTTCAGTGGAGACCCTGTAAGGATGCAGAACCCTCAAAAACGTATTGTCTGTTTGCTTCCAGTAGAGCTAGTCAGTTCAGTTGAGATCTTTGTTGAGTTTTTTTAAGGGACTTCAGGTAGCTGGGAGGAAAACTCATTGGGGTGTTTCATTCAAGGAGTACTTGCCCCAAAGATTTTTATGCTTTACCCACAGAGATTGACTTAATCTGCCACTTTCTTCATTTTCCTATCATTAATCAGATGACATACAGGTAGAAGAACAGACGAGGAAGAGAAGTAAAAGAAGACATGAGTGAAGAAGAGAAGAAAAAAACTGAATATGGTAGAAGGATCAGTTTCCCCATCTATCACTATGAGAATTTTAGGATATTCATGGTCAATAGTGACCACACTTGAAAAAGATTTCTTTGGGATGAATCCCGCTATGTGCGACTTAGGTGTTAAAAACAAGACAACAGGCCCCAAATGGGATAACTTATGCTAAGCCCCACATCACCAAACTGAGACTTAATTACAGTTTTGGCTCTCCCAGAAATGGAATCTTAAGCCAGGAATCTCCAGATTAGCTAATAATAACTAATAATCTCCAGATTATTAGTTACATAATCTGCCTGGTAGCTCCCTGCCATCCCCTAAAGGAAAGTAACCTTGCAATAACAACCCACTTTTTGGCCTAGTATAATTTCTTTATTCCTGCTCCCTTTTTTTTTTTTTTTTTTTTTGCGGTACGCGGGCCTCTCACTGTTGTGACAGGGGACACGGGTTCGTGCCCCGGTCTGGGAGGATCCCACATGCCGCGGAGCGGCTGGGCCCGTGAGCCATGGCCACTGGGCCTGCGTGTCCGGAGCCTGTGCTCCACAACGGGAGAGGCCACAGCAGTGGGAGGCCCGCGTACCGCAAAAAAAAAAAAAAAAAAAAAAAGTGTGTGACTTGCCAAAAAATGGATTGGTATTAATGATAAAAATTACATTAGAATTAATGCATTCATTAATGATCTACTAATCAATATCAATTGAAGGTTTATTATTTTAAGGAGGATGGCCAATTAGCAGTTTGACACCATGAAAAAGAGATAACCAACTGACTGACGGATCCCCATCAAGTTTAATTTTAATTTGTTTTAAAAGTATCTTCTTGAGGAATGAGTTTAAATGCACACCACTCTTTCTCCTTTCAGCAAATGAATATATAAGTTGTTTAAAAAACATATCTCAATGACCAAGAATGAAGTCTGGCATATGTAACAAGAAATGAGCACATCTTCTAAATGGGCTCGATGGTATGGTCTAAGTCCTATTATATAGAATTTATATGGTCTAAATCTATAACTGGATTGCTCTTTAAATTAAGTGAATTTGTATGTCCGCTTTCCCTTAATGGAATCGGTTTTGATATACTCTTTGTTCGTGCTGTTACGGCTGCAGTCTAAGGGTTCTTTGTATTAACTTTTTAAAGTTACATCACAAAGGGGTTTTAAGATTTCCCAACAGGCTTCTATTTAACCAAAGCTTTTGATCTCAAACCTGCTGGGGACTAGTGAAATCCTTACCAATTCTCCAGGAACTTCTCACTATTGGAATTTGAAAAGACCCACCTGAAGGACTGAACTCCCAGTATGGTTTCAGCCACCCTTCAGATCACGCTATTCAGGCAGCTGGCGAGGGGGTCTATGCACCCTTTGTGATCGGCTAAGCGGTCTAAGGTGTCCTTTGCATGAGTTGCACTCCCGAGGAAATAAAAACCAGGAGGACACAGACCTATATACCTTATTTCCTGCTATCTTCAGTTAAAGGCGGATTGCAGGGGGTCTGCTTAACATCCTTTGCTACCTAAATACCTTTTGGACATGGGAACTCAATAAAAGAACTTTCATTGCATCCATTACCCTACTGCGGTGCATAACAAATTAGATTTAAAAGGCTACTTTTTTCCCCCTTACAGCTATTTCCAACATTTTCTTTAAAATTTCAATTTAGTGTCTAGTGCCAGAATATTCTATAATATATTTTAAAACTCTATAATACCAATTATGCCAACTGAACCCTATTTCCAAAGAATTAGGCTTCTATTCTTATAGAAAAATTGTAGTTTAGAATTAAGATAAGGTAAAAAATAAAATAAAATGAAGATAAGTTAGAAAATTATGTTTAAAACAGGTTAAATATAAAACTATATAACGCAAATATTGTTCTTGGATAACTCTTTTTAAAATATAAATGCATTAATTTTTTATTTGGCTCTAAATTCCCACTTTTTGAAAAAATTTGCATTTGAGGTTGAAAAATATCAATGCCACATATTAACCTATTTTTAGAAAGGGTGAAATAAAATTCTCAATGATAATATTTAAATACTTTTATGTATTTTATCTTAAAACTCCATTGTGCAGAGGTTTTAGGGCATGTAAACAACACAGGACGCAGAAGGCAAATACAACTTTGTAAAGAACACAATATTTGCAGCTGTGTGTGAGAACGGATTTGCCTATGGATGGACCACTTCTCCTGTGTAAATATTTATCTTTACCCTTCTATTAATGCGGTGTCAAACCTCTTTATTATTCAAAAACAATTTTTGGACTCTGTCTTGATAGAGATGGATATTACTGTCATTGCATCAGATGTTATGATCCCTGACAAAGCCTCAAATTAGCTATATGCCAAAGAACTAGAAAGAAATGTATAAGTATTTCCAGAAGCTGTAAAAGATTTGCCATTCAGTGCTCACTGCTTGAGGGCATACTCTCTCACACCACACATGTACCATCTATTACCAGACATTAGAGGCACTTGCTATCAGTATGTTTTTTTGTCCTCTTTGTGCTCTGGTGTAACTACAGAAAAGTAGCCTGGAACCATCTCAGTTCTGAATATGTGGTAGAGTGGTCAGGCTATGTTCAGTCTGGGTTTCAGAAACACTGTTACCACACCTGTAGAATATGACATAATTGTTCCATTTCTCGACTTATTAATTTTGATAAGCACTTGTTACACATCTGATTGGTAGATATTTATGAGTAGCTGCCTGATGGACTATTATGTTCTGCAGTTAATAATAACTGATTATAGGAAGACAAGATGCTATGAATTCTTTCTCTGGACAAAGAGGGGCTCAAAGACTTGCAGAACTGTGAGAATCATGGGAAATATGGAAAAAAAGATTTCTGATATTTATGAATAATATAAGTGTTACTTATGTTGTGTTACAGTAATCCCCTGCTTCTTTGTAAAAAAAAAAAAAAAAAACTATGCATTTTTATTGCATAGATAAGAGACTTAATAAAATATTTCTCATGATCCCAAATTTATTCTCATTCACTTTTACTCACAGTGTGAGTAGTTAGAATTTGGGGGGTGATTACTCTGCCATATCTATCATTTAAAAGATGTGGGCTTCCCTGGTGGCGCAGTGGTTGAGAGTCCGCCTGCCGATGCAGCGGACGCGGGTTCGTGCCCTGGTCCGGGAAGATCCCACATGCCGCGGAGCGGCTGGGGGCCCGTGAGCCATGGCCGCGAGCCTGAGCGTCCGGAGCCTGTGCTCCGCAACGGGAGAGACCACAGCAGTGAGAGGCCCGCGTACAGCAAAAAAGAAAAAGAAAAAAAAAAAAAAAGACGCGTATCACCTTTGATTAGAAAACTGTACTTCCAAAATACAGCCTGTAGAAATACTCACAACTTTATACTTAGAAGTCCACTAGTGTGTGATGTATGAGAGTAAAAATTGTAATCACGCTAAATGTCCACCAACATGAGGTTGCTAATAAGATACTGCACATCCATGGTAGCAGCACTGTCGTGGTTGCATGCCTACCAGTGCCAGGCAGTAACTCCTCATCCTGGGTGACAACCATTTCACGGAGGTATTGTTAATATCACACCTTACAAGTTGAGAAAGTGGATTACAGAGAAAATAAGCAACTTGTCAAAGTCAGAGAATTACTAACAGTGAAGCTAGGATTCAAACTCAACCAAGACATTTGGCTGCAAAGCCATAAACTTAACCCACTAATATTTGTATATTTTATAGAACACTCATATAACCCACTAATATGTGTGTATTCAAAGAATGAGATAGTTTTAGAGATCATGAAATGAAAAAAAGTCTAAGAAATATTAGATACAGTTTGGTAAAAATTATGTCTGTATACATTAGAATATGGAGAGAAAAGTTTGAAGGACTATTCACCAGGCTGTTTATATTAAAATGTCTGTGGTTAGACTTTTATTTTCTACTTTATATATTTCTTTAATATTTAGATATCTTATAACTTTGTATAATAAAAACAATACAGTTCTTTAAAATATCAACATATAAGTAGGAGAATCAATAAAATTAATAAATTATTGTGTCAACATATGCAGCATCATTTCAAGATCTCAAGTGCTGGCATTCAATTTGGCCTTTTTTAAACAAAGCATAAATAAATTATATCACATAGAATTTTCATACTACGGACATTAATTATTGCAGTCTGTCTTGGGGGAGGATGGTGTTCTATGGTGAAGAAAGCTGTACCACCAAGACCTTTTTCCTTGTGTAAGCAAGTTTTGCAAGTGACTTGTCTTATAACTATTGAATAAAAGTCCTGTTTTATCAATAGAGTTATACATATTTTTATTTCACATTCTTTATATTAGAACACAATTATTTATTCTTTTAAAGGAGGATTGTCACAATGTTTCTAATACATAAAAACGCTTCCTACTTTTGCATTTGTAAACTGCTTCCATGCATGGACATTGCATCCAGGTTCCTAAGATCAGGAAAAAAAATCTGGGCATTTTATTCTGAAGTTACAAATGATACTTGATACACCACTGTGCTAAACGCAGGATTGGGCTGGCTCTAGCTTTACATCTTGCATTTCAGCATTGAAAAAAAAATCAGTCATGGGTAATGCTTTCAAAAATGTTAATCCCAATTTTTGCTTATGGATATCACATGATTTTAAAAGGTAATAAAGAGCATTCTCAGTAGTCAAGGGTGAGTCAAGGAAAATGGCATCTGTGGGAATAAGTCAGCCAAACAAAAACTTGACCCAACACCAAGCTCATTGTCAGAATCACAGCTGCCGCATCAACCAATGAGACCTGAAATGGAGGCAGCCAGGAAGTCAGGTGCCGAGGCTGGAAAGCCTGTTCCAGACCCATTGGCAGTTGGCCCTTCAGCTGCTGTACAGCCCCAGGAAGGGCCCAGGGGGCTGGATCTGGTTTTCGACCACAGGAGGAAAGTGAAGTGAAGTACAACCAATATTGTCAACAGCGAGACTGTCAAGTTAGTGCTGATAATATATTCATGGGGAGATGTATTGTTTTGCTCTTCGGGTTCTGTGGGGAAGGAGAGCCAAGGGAGAATGTACATAGCCACTCTGAAAGCATAATCTACCTCCTGCTCATAGAAACTAGTGATGGTGGCTCAGGCTTCCTTTTACTCTCGATTCCTTCTAGTAGCATGTCTTATTTACTAAGTAGAATCTTGAAAAATATGGACAGAAGTGAATACCAGGTTTAAAAAGGAGGTGTGGTTAAAGGAACATGATACTCAGATTTTAAAAAGAAAATGGATTTTTGAGTTTGGCATTATTAACAGAGAGCTGTCATGTTCTTTTCCTTCAATAGAGAAAAGAAGTGACCCAGAACAGAAAATAAATGACCCGTGCTGTGATTAGCAACTCACTGTGTTTGTTTAGTGTCAAGAATGCTGCTAGGATTTAATAAAAATTTACAATCATAGATCACCTCCCCAAACAAAAGCAAATAAGCAAAGCACACATCTTTAAGGTAAGTCATCTTCTAACACCTTTGAAGCTAAGGATTGTCCTGCTTGCACAGAGCAGTCATTTCGTAAACGTTGAAAACTGAATATGACTCGCTGAACCTTGAGCTTGTCTTTGCAGTCTGTGTCCCTCCCGGATAGACACCCAGTTGTATGGCCTCCAGATTCATATTATTACATTCTCACTTCGGTGCTGAGACTTTATATAAAAACTTTATGAAAAGCTTTCTTAATGATAAATACATTCGTTTCGTCCACTGTAGTGAATAGCACCTGGTGTGGGACCCTGAACATAGTATGTTCTCAATAAACGCTTGTTAAATTTAATAAAAGTCACTAGGAATTGTGAGACATTATGGGAAGTTTGAAAGGCATTATATGTTCTTAAATTTAATGGGTGCTCCACAAACACTAATGAAATAGAAATATACTCACATATATATAACTTAAAAACCCATCATAAACACATGCAAAAACAAGAGGCATTTGTAGTGAGTGGCCAGAGGTTAACTTTTCAACATGGTTCTGAAGGAGGAGATGGATAGAACTGATAACAGCTAACATTAAACACTTACTATTGGCCAAGCAAAATGTTAATTGCTTTAGATGTATTGATTATCTTATTTAATTTTCACTGCAACCTTAATGTAGGTGATATTATTTTCATTTTACAGATATGAAAACTGGGGCTTAAATTGTCAAAATAGTTGTCCCAGATTAGTAGGTGTGGGGGGGAGGGGCAAGCCAAGCTCTGCAGCCAGAAAATCTGGCTCATTGGCCCCATATAAAGACATATGCTATGATCTGAATGTTTGCTTTATGCTCTCCCCCATCCCCCATCCCCTCCCCACCCCCTCGCCAAAGCATATGTTGAAATCCTAACGCCCCAAGTAATGGTGTAAGGAGGGAGGGCCTTTGGTTATAAAAGTGGAGCACTCATGAATGGAATTAGTGTCCACATGAGAGAGACCCCAGAGAGCTCCCTATCCCCTTCCATAGGTGAGGACTCAGCTGGAACCGGGAAACAAGCCTTCACCAGAACCTGCCCATCATGGCACCCTGATCTTGGACATCCAACCTCCGGAACGGTGAGAAATAAATTTCTATTATTTATAAGTTACCCCGTCTATGGTATTATGTTATAGCCTTCCAAACAGACTAAGACAACACATGACAACATGGAAGAATGGTAGCCTTACAGTCATAAGTCTCGGAGTTTTGGAGAATCGTTCAAGGATAACCACAACTGTACATTTAAGACTCAGTTGAGAAGCGAAATATCGTGAGTGTATCTCTAGAGATCCAGTTATCTTTTGTTTCTTTTTTTTTTTTTTTTTTGCGGTACGCGGGCCTCTCACTGTTGTGGCCTCTCCCGTCGCGGAGCACAGGCTCCAGACGCGCAGGCTCAGCGGCCATGGCTCACGGGCCCAGCCGCTCCGCGGCATGTGGGATCTTCCCGGACCGGGGCACAAACCCGTGTCACCTGCATCGGCAGGCAGACTCTCAACCACTGCGCCACCAGGGAAGCCCCTATCTTTTGTTTCTTTAGTAGCCAGTGTTTTTACTGTGGAGTGTTGCCATCCTTGTGACATTCTCTGGCCCTGATTGTACTTCTCTTGCTGCTTCTCACACACACAGTCTCACCCCAGCCTCATTTCTCCCTTAGACTTCTGACTAATCACAGCTTCCTTTGCTCTGTGGTCTCAGCTCACTGCCTTCTTCCTGAATGGATGCCTGAATGGAGGCCTCTGAACCTGTCTCCTCACTGGCCTTCCCTGATGCCTCACATTCACATGCGTCTGGGACTGGCTTGCAGATCAGCTGGCATGTGGTCATGCCCGTGGTGAGGAGCTCTGTCTCCGAGCCACCTCAGGGACCCTGGCCCTGACAGGAGAACAGGAGCCTTAAGGTACAGGGCTGATCTCATTTAATTGCCGTGGCCTGGTGTGATGGTTAATTGTATGTGTCTGCTTGGCTAGGCTGGGGAACCAAGAGTTGGTCAAACATCAGGTTAGATGTTCCTGTGAAGATATTTTTTAGATGTGATGAATATTTAAATTAGTAGACTTTGAGTAAAGCAGATTACTCTCCATAATGTGATTGGTCCTCATCCAATCAGCTGAAATCCTTAAGAGGAAATACTGAGGTCCTCCTAGAAAGAAGGAATTTTACCTCCAGACTGCCTTCCGACTCAAGATTCAGTGTTAATTCTTCCTGGGTCTCCAGCCTGCCACCTGCCCTGCAGATTTCAGACTTACCAGCCCCAACAATTAGTTGCTTTCCAAGTAACCATCAACAAGTGACTTGATTTCCTTAAAGCTCAGGGTCTGACTTGGCAGGATACTGTGATAATTAGATGTGATGAATTATATTGTGATAATTAAATATTGTGAAGTTCATTGATAATTAAGTGATCATTTTATGTACATAAATTGCCTGACATCTAGTAGATGCTGAATAAAAATAAGTTTCTCATCCCTTTCTCTAGCTAAAATTATACTAAGCCATTCTACTTGTTTTCTTTTTCACTGGAAATGCTAGCTTTAGATATAAGGGAGTTTTTCTTATGATTGACTGATATTTCATGTGCCAACTCTAAGCCATCTCATGTTTATTTATTAAGGTATTCTTAGTGTTGCCACTCATGTCTCAGATCAACTAGTTAGTTTCAATTCTTATTGTCTCTCATTACATTGAACGCAATGCATTTTCTTACCAGAGGTCACTATCTTTATGAGCCTTCAATCCTGCTCTGTTAGGGTTCTCCAGAGAAACTGAACCAAGAGAATGTGTATATATACATAAAGAGAGACATTTACTTGAATTGTGTTTATGATTTCTATTTACCGGTTTTCATTTTGTCATTTTTTTCCTATTCTTATTTAGATTAATTGCTTTTTCTTTTTTGTTGTTATTCAATGGGAGTTATATATTCTGCTTCTTCAGTGGTGCTCACAAGTTTTTAACAAGCACACTTGACCTATCTGTTTTAATTTCCAAACACTACACTCTTCTACCATCAATATATTATTTTACTTCCCCTTTGTTTTTATCCCCTAAACTAAGTCACTGTATTTTACCTCAATATTTACTTAGACTTACACATGTATTTACCAGTTTCTTTGAGCACCACCTTTTGTACCTCTCCTTTATTCTAAGTCAATGTTCTTTTTACAGACGTACATCCTTTGGTGGTTCTTTCAGTAAGAAATCTGAGGATAGTAAACTCTATCAGTTTTTATTTTTAAAAAAAATCCTTACTCTTTGATCACATCCTTAATCTTTAATTATAATTGATGTGGGTATAAAATTCTAAGTCAACAGTTGTTTTTTCCCATAGCACTTTGAAGATATTATTCCATTTGCTGCTGACTCTATTTTTGTTGATGAAATCTCTGCTTTAGCCTAATTGCTCTTCTTTAGGTAATCTGAGTTTTCTTTCTAGTTGCCTTTAATATGCATGTCTTTTTAACTTTATTATTATTTATTTTAACTATGATGTGTCCAGGTATGGATTTATTTTCATTTATTTCATTCCTCTGTGACTCCTTTTAGATATATGTTTGACCATCTCATTCTTTCCTTCATGTCTTTTAGCATTAAAAAAATTTGCATTGGGTCTCCTTTTCTCTGTACTAATTGGAGATAATTTTCTTAGCTATGTTTTCTAGTTCAGGCATGAGCTCTTTAGCTACTGATTAGCTCATCCATTGAGGATTTTCATTTTAATGAACAAATTTCTCATTTCTGCATGCTTAATTTGTTTATTTTTCAAATTTGCCTTTCCTTTTTTCATTATGTTCTGTTCTTTTTATAGTTATTCCTTTTTTAAATCTTTTTTATCATTTTAAGTATCTTTATTTTGTATTGTCTTTCAGATTATTAGATTAAGGTATTAAGCATACTAATCTTTATGTTTGTTGTGTCTTCTGACTCTCTCTTACAGAAAATTGTTTTCTTGTGTGGCTCATCACTCCTGTATTGTGAGCTTTTCTTCAGCTGTAGGATTCTTGGGTACCCCAGGCAGTGTCAGCAGTCCTTAAACACAGGTTTGGGGTTTCCTTTTGTCAGGTTCATTTCCATTTTTTGTACATTAGATTCTTGAGATTTTCAGATAACACAAATGCACACTCTACTCTTGCATAAGGCACATTTTGGGGAGTTTAATATTTGCTGACTTTTCTTCCTTCCTCTGTAACAAGCAGAAACAAATGTCCTTGTTGCTTACCTAAACCAGTATCTCCCACCGTTGCTGTGAGGTCAGTCATGAGTGATGAGGTCCTGCAGCTCCCATCTCCTCCCAACCCCTGAGCCCCAAGGCTGCCACAGGGATGTTTGTGCTTGTGTTCACCTTCGTGGACCAGCCCTGTGTGTTCTGCTCTGCCACACCCAGGTCCGGGGGGGGAAGGACGGGCAGAGGATGAGACCCCCAACACCAGACCTGCCTGCAGGAGAGGACGTGTGTGGGTACAGCTTCCTCCGTGTGCCCCACTGTACCTGTGTCTCCGGCTTCCTCAGCTGCCCGATGGTCTTCAGCCTCTGTCCCCGTTCTGTCCCTCTCAGCAACTAGTGTCACGTCCTGCATGCCCTGGGCTGCTTCTCATTCTGTCACCTCAGCTCTGTATCCTTCGGGTCTCAGGGAATGGGGCCTACTCGCCCGAACATGGTCTCTGAGCCCCTGGACCAGCTGTCTCCCGTGGTGCTGACCCACACATGACCACACCTCGGCAAGCGCCCCCTGCCCCAGCAGCCTCAGGTGTGGTTCACGGGAAGGCCTGAGAAGGGCCCAGGTCTGTGCTCAGGACTCAGAAGCCTGCCAGTCAGCGGTCCCCAGCCTGGGACGTGGCAGGAGGCTGGGCAAGTGAGCGCTGTGGATGGACCCTCGGGTTGCCCACCTGCAGAAGGATAGAGATTGGAGGTCCTCCTGTTTTACAGGTGCCCGCAGACCTGGATGTTATGAAGTTGTACGTAGCGTGAACACTTTGTAATGTTGATTGATTGAATGTAAGACAATTCATCTAAAAAAAAAAAAAAGTTTCCATGTTGCGAGAAACAAGAATCCCATTATTACTATTATTAATTTTATTAAAACAGTATTAATCAAAAGAGTGCTACCATTATTACCATTCTTGCCATGCCTATGCCATTTTAAGAACAAACATCCTCAACTAATTTGAGTTGCAACTTTTCCATAGTGTTTTTGGATGACTGGTTTCCGTATTTTAGATTATGCCTATAACATAGAGACAGAAAGAAATAAGTTGTACAGGTTTACATTGGACAGACACTATTTTGACTTCCTTTAGGCAAAATAGTATCAGAATTTTATCACTAGAGTTCTTGAATGTTAATTTTTTTCTCCACTCCTTTGAGATCCCCATTTTAATTTTTAACAACTTCCTCCCTTCTCCACTTCTATTATAACACAAAAAGGAGGAAGAGGTGAGAGGAAGATGGTAGAGACTCTCTGAGAAATAACAAAAGGAAAAAATAGTAAGTAATAAATTGGCAGAAGGGAAGGAAATAAAAACAAAATTAAAGGGAGTAAATTTTCAAGAGTGGAGAAAATAATATGATGATATCCCAAGGAACATGAGTAAAGAAGCTATGGGTCAAAGAAAAGAGAAAAGGAGTGAGGGGTGGGATGCTGGGATGGAGAAAGCATGAAGCATTGTGAGTGATGACGAGAGAAACAGAACAAGTATCATTTGTGCCTATTGTGTGCTGGAAGAACAGTAGGCACATTTCATCCACAGCTCATATGTAGAGTCAACAAATGTATGAACCATGAATGATTATCTCATTTGATAAATCAAAGAAGTCAGAGAAATTAAATAGCTCATCCAAGATCTGAAGAGTTAGTAAAAACCTGAGTCAGAATTCATGCACAAAGAAGTCAGAGAAATTAAATAGCTCATCCAAGATCTGAAGAGTTAGTAAAAACCTGAGTCAGAATTCATGCACAAATCTGTGTGTTTTCACCAAAAACTGGGGCAGGATTGAAAAGGTCACTCTCCACCCACTGTGTGGAACAGAGGACAGATGCCCCTGCTTCTTTCTTCTTTTCTTTGCCAGCTAATTACATGTCTGATTAGTGTAGGACAAAGGAAAATGTGCAGAAGAGAAGCCTGACAAGGTTGAGAAGGAAATGGCCCGGGAGAAAGGAAGATGATTCATTGATAAGCTCTTTGTCCTCTAGAAATGCAATAGGCCTCCTAGGAGGAGAGACTCCGTGTCTGGGGGGGCAGCTCCGGCCTTGAGGGAATTGTCACCCAGAGGTGACTGGGCACAGAAGTGCTGGAGCATTTTCAGACCTCCCTACCTCAGCAAGCCACAAAAAAAGTGCTATAAAATGTCTTTGATTCTTCCTCCTTTTCATTCATACTCTTATATACCGGCCTGTCCAACATTGCCCTTTAAAAGCAGGCCACCTTTGGAGCAGTGAATTAACCATGTGGTGTTTCTTGAGCATCTAATCCATGGAACAGGATCCCATGTCATACTTGTTTAAGACTCAATACAACTTCAATAGGTTTTGCTGCATTATTCACCCCAAGTAAAATCCCCAAGAAACCAAAACAGAATGATACAGCAATGTAAAAGAATACTGTTTTCCCCCTGATGACGCCTAGTATCATGTCTCCATATTGCTGGTAATGGAATGAAAGTCAGGTCAGATACACGGTGAGGTCAACTCACCTTGTCATTAAAGTTCAAAAAATCAAAAGCCCTTTCTTTAAAAAAAAATTTTTTTTAATTCTTGCTAATTTTTATCACCATTTCCATTGTGTGATTTTTTTTTCAGAGTTGAAAATAAAGGTCATTTTTAATCCCCAACTTCTAGTTTAGTGTTCTCTCAAATCAACTCTTGATATACACATCATTTAAAATTGTCTTTTCTAGTTAGAGGCAAGTGTGGCGTTTCCAATGAAGAATGAGGGTTTCATTCGACTCTCTCTTAGGTGCACGTAGAGCCTTCTAAACGTTTCAGAGCGTGGGTGGACCTCCCTCTATAAATCGTAAATTGCCCAGGCTTTTGAGCTCCCTTTCTCTTTTAAAGCCACCTAGGTTAAAAATTAAGCCCCTACAGTGAAGGGCACCTGTATTTGCTTGCCCTATTACGCAGCTATACTGAAATGCTTTACAGCTGTCTAAATTAGCATAATTAAATCCACATCAATTAAAAACCTCAATCACCTCTCTCCCCTTCACATGTAGATGGTGACATTTGTCTAAGGTGGGAATTAACAAAAGAACTTTTTAACAGTTGAAGATCTGGCTCCAAAAGAGGGTAATAGGATTGGTCTATTGTTCCGGATTCACCTAAGACGGGGAGCAGTGGTCAATGAGAGCTATTTGGCCAAAGTTGTCTGCAGTTTGCATTTCAATGCTGTTGGCAGCAGGGCCGGCCATTCGAGATGCGCACTTTACAGCAGCCCTCTCCTGCTACCACTCTTTATGCTCCAATAATGAGGGCGTACAAAGCACCATTCTGACTTTGGGGGTGGTGGTTGTTTTTAAACTGGGGAAGTCTGGGGGACCTCAGGATAGTGACAAGCCTAAACCGTGTGGTGCTGGCAGAGAAAATTCCTGGAGATGAAAACTGACGTGGGGTCCAGGGGTTAATTTCTGGAACAGACACATTTGCATACAAATGAAAAATGATGGGATTTCCGTTCTCCTAAATTTTCAATGTCATCAGCATCAAACAGCAGCCCTGCTCCCTTGCTGTTTGAAGAATATTCATTACTGTAGAAAAAGGGGCACCTTGTTTGGTGTTCAACTGAATGCAGGTCTATGACTCAATTTGTGAAGCCTCATCTGGAGGGTGAGTTTTCTGTGCATCTTCCTAATACTTCTAAGTATGGCTTGAATGATATTTATTTTTATAATCCTAAACTTTTCTGAATAAACATTGAATGGGCTGTGGTTGACTACTTTGAGCATTTACCTTTTCACCCTCATGAGCTGTTTACCCATATTTAGCTGACCTTTCTTCTTTATAATATCACAGAGGATGACATTTTGGTCTATGTTAAGTTACTGGATTCGGGAGACGGGACATGACAATACTAATTTCTCCAAAGCACATGATATTTCTCCATTTTTTATTCTTTTAGTTATTTGTTTTTTTCACATTTAAAGACAGTTGTTTTTAGAGTAGTTTTAGGTTCTCAGCAGAATTGAAAGGAAGGTCAGAGAGTTCTCATAACCCCCTGTTGCCATCCCTGTTCAGATTGTCTCGTGATCAACATGCCCCACCAGAGTGGTACATGTGTTACAACTGATGAACCTACACTGACACGTCGTAATCACCCAAAGTCCATAGTTTCCTTTAGGGCTCACTCTTGGTGTTCCACATTCTATGGGTTCAGACAAACGTATAGCGACATATATCCATTCTTATAGTATCATGTATCATTATAATATCGGACCTGTAGGGTATCATATAGTTCCATTGCCCTAAAAATCCTCTGTCCTCTGTTTATTCATCCCTCTCTCCCCCTCAATCCCTGGCAAGCGCTGGTTTTCACTGTCTATGTACTTTTGCCTTTTCCACACAGCCTATGGATGGAATCATACAGTGTGTAGCCTTTCATTTTGGCTTCTTTCCCTTAGTAATATGCACTGAAGTTTCCTTCAGGTCTTTTCATGGCTTGATAACTTGTTTTTAGTGCTGAATAATATTCAATTGTCTGGGTGTATCATAGTTTATTTATTCATTCACCTACTGAAGGACATCTTGGTTGCTTCCATTAAATGCTTTTTTGATGACAATTCATATCTGCTCTTTTTTTATAAATTTATTTTATTTTATTTATTTTATTTTTGGCTGCATTGGGTCTTCATTGCTGTGCGCGGGCTTTTCTCTGGTTGCGGTGAACGGGGCCTACTCTTGGTTGCGGTGCACGGGCATCTCATTGTGGTGGCTTCTCTTGTTGTGGAGCATGGGCTCTAGTTGCGCGCGCTTCAGTAGTTGTGGCTCACAGGCTGTAGAGCACAGGCTCAGTAGTTGTGGCACACGGGCTTAGTTGCTCCGCCCCATGTGGGATCCTCCCAGACCAGGGATCAAACCCATGTACCCTGCATTGGCAGGCAGATTCTTAACCACTGCACCACTAGGGAAGCCCCCTGCTCATTTTTATAGTGTTACAAAAAATATAAGTATGCAGAAAGAAGAAAATAAAAATTATTCAAAGTCTCGGTTCTTAGACACCACTGCCAGTTAATATTTTAGTGTATATTCTTCCTCAACCCCCTTCTTCAAAGTTTCCATACTTTGAAACCGTCAGCCTGTTGAAGGCAGGGATGCTTCCCGTTGTCTATAGCAAAGCCGACCCTTTTTAATTAGCTAAGCCTGCCCTCAAGTTAATACTGCCAGAGGCACGTTCTTATGAGTCAGTCTCTCTCCTTTCCCTGCTGTATCACTAGCGATCGAGAAGACCCTAAATAACTTCTTGAAACCCTAAGTCTTCTTTCTTCCAAAATATGGATCTCTCTAGATACTGTGTCTAGATGCTGCCGTAAATTAGTGACTATTAAAGTACATCAAAACTCTTATTTAACTTTTAGGACAATACTGACATATTTACATTTTTATAATGAAACAGAAAGTACTTTGCTCAGTTCCTCAGCTCTTCAGAACTGTGGGATGCCTCAAGAGACATGCCTGACAATACTCGCCTTTCAGATTTGCCTGCAACTTCTGTGGGGAACAGTTCATGATACTCTCTACTGGGTCATGGAATGTTCTTCAACACTTTACTTCTCTCTCATGGATGAGATGCCTCCTTGGCAGTTTATCTTTTTTTTCTCTCTCTCTCTCTCTGAACTATTAATAAGAAAGAAAGGAATGATGCATAAACTTTAGAAATCTCATGAAAGGAAAAGGTCCAACTTCCAGGATATGAAATGATTGAGAAATCCCTTAAAGAAATAGCACTACAGCAGCTAAATTGCTACGATATATAAACCAGAAAGGCAGTATAATAATGCGCATGGGAATAAAATATATCTGTTTTAACCTGGAACTTCACATTTGTATACAGTCTGGTCATATGCAGCTCTGGTACAGTAAGTACCTTTAACATATATGTGAGTTTATCAGAAATACCTTTAAGGTTTTTGTCGATTAAGGTATCTTTATTGTAATTATGACTTGCTGAAGGGGAATTTTGAGGCAATAAACAACATATCTCAAAGCCCAGATGTCCTGTTTAGACAAGGAGTTTTATATTGATTCTAGTCTGCCTTCACCTAACCTCGTGTAGCAAATATTACAAAGACATAATTAGAAAATTTGGTACAATATTTAGCCCTGGTCGCTGTGTGATGGAATTGTTTGACTGCTGAGTAACTGAAGCTTGTTTGCATCCCAGTGTGTAGTGAAAGGCAAACTTCAAAGAAAATATTATATCTCCCAACTCCAGCTCCTGAGAATCTTGGAAGTATAATACAGCAAGGCTTAAAACTCCCTGCTGTGGGAAGGGCAATTTGACACTGAAACTAGTGTTAAATCACTATTGAAACACTGGTTTGCAAAAGAGTTCTTATTAGATAAATATAGTTAAAGCCTTAAAAGGCAGGAGGAAAATACACCCAAGTCATAGGGAAAAAAATGGGGGAGAAAAGTCTTTCAAGTTGGACAGTATGTGTTGACAAAATTTGGAGATTTTAAAACATGTATCTACACATTTATTTTATAAATTGTACATAAGACTGGCTCCTTTTCCAGTGCAAAATCAAATATTTAGATTTGCAAAAACCTATGGAAGCCAGATTTTAGACAAAAAGGGATTTTTTTGTCAGACTGTCAGTCTCTGAATTTCATCACAATCTGTTCAGCTGTTTTTGTTGCAGGCAGGCGTAAAACGTACTGGGTAAATGTGTGTTTGTATTTATTATTAAAATGGGGATGCTAAATCCTGCTTCCTAACAGTCTTCACATTCTTTAAGTCTGTGATGGTCACAGGGAAGCAGATCCATGAAGTGCAAGTATGAGAGTCATACATGGAGGAGGAGGGAGAGAGGGGTGTGACAAACACCGACAACCAACACCTCTTTGCAATAGAGGGTTTCGAACCTTTAAAAAAATGACCTTGGCATGTTGCCTCAATAACTTTTTCTGAACCTCTATGTACTTATTCTTGTCTGGAAGAGGGATGACGAAATGATTTGCTGGTGACAGATCTAAATGTTTCATTTAATTGTCCTGATTTCTTTGCCCATTCTCTGCACTAATCTAAAAATGAGAACTTGGGTTGAAAGTTTCAACATCATTTAATATCCATGTATAATTGTATACAAAGATTGACTAAGAGAATATTAAAGCTGGAAACTGAACCTCTAGTAGGGGGGACAATATAGTAAAGAACAAGCAAGCAACAAACAAATAAATACCAAATCTTAGGTAAGTCCATGCTTGCAGAGCTAACTCCTCTAGCTAGGGCTTTTTGATACAGTTACATCCAGAAGAAATGAGATTTGAGATGATATTTCCCTCTATAAGTAAATCTCTTTACAAAAGGAGAATAATACATTTGTTCCTGATCAAATTGACAAGGATAGAGCAAGCATTTGAGGTCTGTTTTCATATTTTCAAGAAGTACAATGGAAATTTTACCTTTAACCGAGTGTATTAGTCAGCTGGGGCTGCCATCCCCATTATAACAAAATACCACACACTGAGTGATTCGAACAACAGACATTTATTTCCTCACAGTTCTTTCTGGAGGCTGGAAGGCCAAGATCAAGGTGCCGGCAGCGCTAGTTTCTGGCGAGACCTTTCTTCCTATTTTATAGGCAGTGGTGTCTTGCTGTGTCTCAACATAAAATTTCTTCTGCGTTTGAACAGAGCATCTCTGTATCTCTTCCTCTTCTTATAAGTCCACCGGTCCTATAGGATTAGGGCACCACACCTAGGACCTCATTTAACCTTAATCACCTCCTTAAAGGCCTATCTACAAATACAATCACACTGGGGTGTTAGAGCTTCCCCATCAGAATCTGGGGGATGTGACTCACTCCATAACTAAAATAAAACACAGCCTCCCTGGAACTCCAATTTCTTTGTTTCTTACTGGCTTTACATCAACTCATTATAAGACTTCATATTCTGCTCAGAACTTTTGATTTGCAGTTTTATGTTTCTGATTAATAAGGCATTGGAAAAATAAATACAATTGTTCCATAAATGTGGTTTGGTAAACAAATTATTTCGGAATGTAAGGTCTTTGGAGAAAAATCATTAAAGAAATTCTCGGTGATTAAAAGAGGCTGAGAGTCTCTGGCGAGAACGTTACCTGCTTGAAGAGGTGAATTCAACTAGGGAGTCTCAAGATCACTTCCAGGTCTCAGAGCTATGAGTTGGTGAATTCATTCAGTTGCATAATACAGTTGCATCCCGAATTATGTGGTACTGAGAACCCATTGAAATATGGCAAAGTACTCTTCCCTCCAAAATTTTAAGGAGTATTGCTGATAAATTTACAAAGAAAACTAAAATTCCCAGGTTTGGTTTGTGCACCTGTGGCAGAGACGGGCTGGTTAGATGCTTGTTAATCCCATTTCTTTTTTCTGTGCACACAGGGACACTCCATTTCCCAGCTTCCTTTAGATTGGACCATGTGATTAGGTCCTGGCCAATCAGAAATTGATGGAAATGATGCACAGCACTTCTAGGACTGGACAGAACTGTCTGTGTGATCTTTCATGATTTCTCTTCTCTTTTGGTAGTAACAATGGAGACCAGTGTGGAAACCATACAATACAAAGAGCCTGGATCCCATAGGCAGCACTTGAAAGAAGCACCCAGAAAGCCTTTCTGACTTTTTTGGGAGCAATGAATAAATTTTTATTCATTCATTCATATTCAACAGCCCCCATAGGGCTGTTGCTGGTTTACACTGTGTTTCTGAGTATTACGTGTCTACAGTTATCTGTCTACCACAGATAAGGTTCAGTTTTGTTAAAAATATTAAAACCTCCATCTAAGACCATACTCCTGTTGCAGTAGCTACTAGATCGTCGACAGTTGTAGGTTGCCATTTTGGAGCTGTGATCACTTAGGTCAGACTTGCTAGGCTTACGCCAATTTGTGTGACTCGTCTCCAATTCCCAGGGAAGATGACACTGTGCAGGATCTGGTATCCAGAGTCTAGAGTCACAGACATACTAACAGAGTCTGTGCATTCTATCAGAACACCAAAGATGATGCTAAGTATTAGGAAGTGAGCGTTAGCACATATTGTTTGTGGGAGTGTACGTTGTGCTAAATGTTCGGTAGTACAATCTAGTAATATGTATCAAAATGTGAAACACATCTACACTTTAGCACAATAATTGTACTTTTGGGACTTCATCCTAAAAATACAAGTGATCATTTACATATAATGACATCAACTGTAGCCTTCTTTTTTTTTCCTTTCCTTTTTATTGGGGTATAGTTGCTATAAAATGTTGCGTTAGTTTCTGCTGTACAATGAAGTGAATCGGCTATATGTATACATATATGCCCTCCCTCTTGGATCTCCCTCCCACCCCCACCCCCCCATCCCACCCATCTAGGTCATTAGAGAGCACCGAGCTGAGCTCCCTGTGCTATCCAGCGGGTTCCCTCTAGCTATCTATTTCACACATGATAGTGTATATATGTCAATCCTAATCTCCCAATTCATCCCCTCCTTCCCCCACCACGTCCACACGTCTATTCTCTACGTCTGCATCTCTATTACTGCCCTGCAAATAGGTTCATCTGTACCGTTTTTTCTAGATTCCACATATATGCATTAATATATGATATTTGTTTTTGAGCCTTATTTTAAGAGCAATACCCATCATTAAAGGATTGGTTAAATGAGTCATGATATATTCATGTAATGGAACACTATACAGACTTTGAATAAGATAAGGTAGACCCACCTTAAAAAGCTGTCATAAAAAGCTGTCCATGATAGAATGTAAAGTGAACAATACAGGTTGTAGAACAATATACATAATTTTAATTTATCTAATATGCAGGATATAGAGCAGTACATATAATATTCTATCCAGTGTTTTTACAAGGCCTTCTACGACATAATAATATACTAGAAGTACATATCCCACATGTTAAAAGAAGTTACATCTGTGGGATAGGATGGAAGCAAGGGGAAAGGCATGATGGAGGTCGCGCTACACTGTATACTTTGTATTTTCAATTTTTTAAATTAGTGTGTAGTTTTATCATTTCTTCATCTGTAAAATAGTGAAGTAAAAATAGGTGGACCCCTATGAAACTGTCATTTTTGTAAGTCAAAAATGGTACAATATCAACACTTCAGATGGCTCACCTCTAGAACCTACCATTTGGTTGTTGGGAGAATTAAATGAGCTAATTCATGTAGAACATTAGGATGATACCTCAAATATTGTAAAAGTGAAATAAGTGTTAGCTCTTACTGCTCTTTTTATTATCAATGCTTTACATTTCCAATATTCTTTCACATTCACTTTCTAATTTAGTCCTGGGACCCCCTCTTGGGATAGGAAGGGCAGGCAACATCACCCACAGGTTCAAAAGAGCTTTCTCCAGCATTTTGCTCTGTTTACACATCACGCCATTTGCTTCTCAAAACAATCCCAGATGGAATGTATTTAAGTCTACTTCACTTATTTAAATTAACGGATGAAATAAAAAATAATTTGTACATGTTTGACATTTTCTCCCAATACGTAAAGTTATGTGTTACCCTCACATGGATATTTTAATCAATGAGATGCACAAAAGAAAAATTTGGAGCCCTTGAGTTATAGGATACAACTCAATGATCATGTCCTTCTTGAGAACTCCTGTGATTCCTGGGGGCAGACTTTGTTGCTGTGTCCTCCAGGCTCCATAGCTCTTTGTTCATATCTATTCATATAAAGAGATATTTTGTAAATGATACATGTAGTATCAGTATATTCTTTATTATCTTTGATTTCTCCAAACCTGGCAGAGTCTCAGGCAAAAAGTGGCTGCCTAATAAATGGTTAAAAAATTAACGAGGAACTAAGTGAAGGAATGAATTAATGATGATTCTCTCTGTTTTATTCATTAGAAAAATCAAAGCCCTGAATAGAGAAGTGGATTGCCCAAATTCAAAGAACCGTTATCTGGAGATGCAGGACTCAAGCCCAGGTTGCACACAGCCATGTCCAGAATGCCATCACACAAGGCATAAAGCTTCAGACCCAAATGAAGCAGTAGGTGTGCTCAGCCTTGAATGTGCCTATCAGATGAAAACCCACCCCAGATGGCATATCCAATTTAATCAACATCACCTGTGAGCCAAACTGAACGGTAAATGTTAAGACAGGATCACTAATAATGGGGACCTGGAATCTAGCCAGAATTAAAACAATGATCTGCTTAACAATCCCTCTGGGCTGGATGCATGTGGAGAACGGATAAATGCTGGATATCAAAACAGCTGTTCTATGGCAAACCGAAATGGGGCAATCATAGATAGCAAAGGGAGAAGAAACCCTTGAAAATTGTCTTAAATAAAGTAGCACTTTAAGTCGTGTGTGACCTGGCTGTGGCCTTTTAAGAAGCAACCACCCACCACAAAGTACCTGGGCATGCATCTCCAGAGAATGAGATAGCTTCTGGTGAGCAAAGCCTATGGAATTATAAAAGGCAATGACAACTGGTAGCCATCAGTTCCCAATATACATAGACAGGATTAGTCCAAACATCACCTTGAAATCTGAAGGCCAGTGCCCCAAATGAAAATTCCATACGTCACCACCTCCTGAACTTTGCCTATTGCATGCGACCATTTTCTATGAACTCCTTGTAAGCATTGTATAAGCTACACTGTTTTTCATATTCCTCTATTGCCTAATTATTTTAAGATGATAATTGCATGGTATCTTCTCAACACTATCACAAATTGCCTTGGATCAGGAACCAAAGTTGATGTTAAAAATATTTAACAAGCAGACACAGGCATAAAGCAACCAGATGCCAGCTTGATGCCATCCTGTCTTGCACCGGCAACTGTCCTTCTTCTTTTGGGCTGATGACTCTATATTATGAAATGTAGTAGGAGAGCGCACACACGGAGTTCTCAGAAAGGACTTCCTGACTGATTGACTCTCCAAGCTCATTTTAATACTTGTCTGTCATCTGGGGAAATCCCATATCAGTGTGTAATTTATCGTCCATACAACTGTATTAAAATAAGCATACCGATTACAGACCAAGCAGGCAACCATGTAAGAAATCAGTTGTTCAAAAAATAAGTCATGTATTCAGCAGTCATATAAAAAATATATACTCTGTATTACCGTGCTGATATTCAGGAACATAGAGATACAAACAACTGTGCTTACTTTCTGGGATCATAAAGGTTAGCAGATATACAGATTTTACCACTGCTACTGTCAACTATAACAGGACCAAATGTTTTAAGAATCAGTTCAGTATAATCATTACAACAGCTGCAAGATCACTATACGGTTGGTAAGTGTAGTTGAATTTCATGTATATAAACATTAGATTGTCTCATCCAAACTTCCCACTACGGGAATTCCTCTCTCACAGCTTCCCTGAGAGGAGGCTAGCAGATTTGTTGGACTACTAACAGTACCAGGGAGAGAAGCCATTGTCTTGTAAGGGAAGCTACATGTTTCTAAGAGAATGAATTTTCATATTTTATAAAAGTACTTTGCAAGATATATCATAGTTGTAGATTTTCCCACATGCCCTTCTCTAAAATTTTTCAGTAAGAATTTAGGTAAACTGGATCTTAAAACCCAAGAGATTTTTAACTTGTAACCAAAATGTCTTCTGATTTTTACCCTTAGATATAAATGAGTTATCAAGAGCAACTTTCACTAAATCTCGATACCCATATGATAACACTTGATGAAAGGGAGTTTATATAGCAGGGAAACATCAGGGAAACAAAGGAAATTTTCATCCATTTCCCCTTGTCCTTATGTAGTTGGGTCATTTGATCCCAACTGGTAAGCTCTTCATCAACCAGTTCATTTAGCTTTTAACAAAAACTTTGAGCATTCCTTAACCATTTTGATGTGGGCAGACATTTGCTGGGTATTTGCTAAACTCTGCTACTCCGGTAGGACAGATATAGGACTACAGAGAAACTATCTCAAGGAGCTTATAGTCAAATCCAGAGAGGCAGACATGGAGGTAAACAAGAGCAACACAAAGTATCAACCCTTGTGGGGACGCATGAGCAGGAATCAATAAGTGTCACAAAGAAAGGGGTGTTCTCTCTTCCATATACGCTGGCCTACCAGGATAACCAGGTTCCAAACAGAGGAGAAAATACTTAAACGTATTTTTTCCTCTGTACGGCAGCTATCTCTGGGACATGGCCAACTGATACTCCTTATATGTAGACTATTTAATTAGTACACTCTTCTGTGTTTGTAGCTTTCTAATGGCTATTGTAGGATTCATACTGATGGTTTAAATATGTTCCTGAAGAACTATATCTACTGGATTTCAGACAATCAATAAGGTCCCAATGGATAAGGTATTGAAAACCACCTAAAGTAGCGTAGTATACCATCTCAGATACAGCTTTGGGATTATTTCTGATGTATCTATATCTTTATTTATATCTATTTATATCTATGTGTGAAGAGACCCTTCATAATGGGAAGAAAATAGGGGCGACGAGGTGAGAGTGATCACAAATGCTGTCTTCCATCAGCACGTTCCAGGTTATTTGTTTTGAGCCTGGTCTCTGAGATACCTTCCAGGTGACCAACATAATTCGATTGTCTCTCTGACCTTGTTTAGTGTTGCTACCAGTTAAACTCCAACTGTAAAGCAGCTTTATAAGAGCACTGCAGTGTCATATTACAGGGAACAGATGTCAAAATAAAGGTTCACTAACTTGAAGCAACTTGTATACATAGAACGTTCAGGTGTGTCTGTGACCACAAGAGGAGAAGGAGAAATTGTATTTTGTGCAGTTGACTGATACCAAGGACAGGCTCTTCCCTTGAGATGCCAACAGAGGAATTTTGTTAGCAGTATTTTGTGAACAAAACACTTAAGAGAATGTATGTATACAATAGTTTAAAAAAAAAGGGTTACTGACACAGATGCCAATTTGCTGGGGCATATGGAACATTTACACTTGCCTTTTTCTTTCTTGCTTGCTACAGCTGGTGCTGATTTAGTATGTGAAATTTTACTAGCAGGAGTGCTAATCAAGACCAAGATTCTGTAAGGATTTAGTCATTTATGTAGGGGAAACTACGGCTATCATTAAAAAGGAGAAGATCATCTTAGGAAAAGCATTATCGTTATCAACCTCATTTTTAAACTAAACAGACACAACGGTACTGTAAGTATCACTATAGCAGCCGAACAAGTCAGAATGTTTTCCAGATAATGTTCTGAGAGGATTGCACCCACAGTTTAAAGTTGTGGCGGAGGCACGTTAAAGTTTGGTGCCGTCAGAGCCAAGCAGGAGAGCGAGCCATTTAGCAGTTCGTTGTTTAACTTTTCTGTGCAGTGGTTCAGCAAGACTGCTCTTTGCAAACGTTCGATTTTTAAAGAATAAAATGTAATTGTCATGATACAGAAGATGAATGAATTCTTTTCTGGAATCCTTGGGGGAAGTTGGGGGATGGGGAGAAGTGAGAGGCTTTTGATTCTCCCCTTACATTTTTGAATACAAATTTTTGCAATCCGAGGCCAAATTTCACTGATCATGAAGGTGTTGGGAGAAAAAAATTAAATAAAAATTTAAGAATCTTTCCCAAGTGGTGACAGAAGCATTGTCGGTACGTTAAATATGTTGTCCAGGTGGCTTGGTAGAGTTGGAGACCTGCACGGCAGCTACAAGACATCTGTTGCCTGAGGAAACTTGCAATGTGGCAAAGTGGTGTTTGTAGCTCCCTGTGGAAGGGTGCCAGCTGCCCAGGGCTTCGCTTCTACAGATGAACCGAGAGCCTTGCTGGTGCTTCAGATGAAGCGGTGCATCACTCCTACTCTCCTCTTCTCGTGAATTTAAGGGACAAGGAGGTTTTGCAGTGGAGATCCAGGTAGATGCTGTTGGGCGAGGGGTAGATCAGCTTTCTAATATTCCCAAGGGCTTTGTCCATCAGTGTGACCACAAGCACAAGCCTGTAATTAAACCATTTTAATTCTATTTTCGTGTGTAATTTCTACGACCCACTGCAAGTTATTTATTATTTTCATGATTCATACCTTAAATGCCATCAGAAGAGATATCTGAAAAGTAAAGTTTGCTAAAATGCAAGCAACAAAATATTTTATTTTAAGTTAATTAATGGTTATGCATGTGTTAGATGGTTGGTTTTATTGTTTTAGAATATTTTAACATAAATATGTTGGCTTTAAAAACAGAATACATATACCTTGTAAATAACTATTAGTAACTAATTAAAATTCATTTATTGAGCATTACCACACACCAACCATTTTGTTAAAAGCAAAAGAGACAAAGACTGTATAACAATCTATAGCCCTTGCTCAGAATCTAGAATATTTAAAAATTAATTAGTAAATCTCTTAATTATTTTATTTACTCAGAATTTAATGACATTTTTACCATAAACATGACCATCTGGGCTATCTGATTAAAACTGGAAAAGTTGAAGACCTATCCTTAAATGCACAAAGAGAAAAGGATGAGATTTGGACTGAAGTTATCAAATTTTAAAACAACTAATGCTCTTTTCCCTTCCATCAGAAATCTCTTCCATCTACAATAATGCTTAAGAAATGTAGTTTCATGAAAGAAAAGGAAAGGGCATCTAGTTAATATGATATGTGGTCGCTTAAACACATGAGAGAGTAAGAAAATTCTTCTTAAAAAGGCAAAAAATTAGACAGGTTAAAAAAAGTGTATGTTTAGTAATTTGTATATATACACACACCATTTAAACTATAGTGATTCCTAAACACTAATAAATTCCTTTTAAAATTCTGTTAGCCTGTGTTGAAGGAAATAACTTTTATTTCTGAAATTGTCCCTGATGAATATTTTTTGAGAATTTCCTCAGTGAGACAATCATTTAAGTTTATCATTGCTGTCATACATATGAGTAATAAGGAAAAATAAAATGCCTTATTTGAAAAATAAACAGGTATTCACATTCTTTAAAATACATCAGGTTAGTTCGCTGAAGCATAAATTAGGATGGTCTACAGACTGTTAATGGTGACAGCAAGCATATGGCGAATTTGAACTGTCTGCAGGTCAACTTTTACTTTTGCTTTCCAAATGTTTCTCAGTCATTGTTAGGATTTAAATACATGTTTTAATGGGTGGAATTCAACAAAATGAAATCGTTCAGCAAATTCTTGGAGCAAGTGAATTTTTTTTGTCTTTGCCTCTCATCTATAACCTTCCTTGTCTCTCATATACAACCTGCTTTGATAGCAGTCTTATGAAATTTTACCCAGAAAGAACAAGTCCTTTGAAGATTTTTGTTGCCTTTTCTTTGTTCAGCTAAGGAAAAGGTTTATAATCATATGCTGCATGTGTGTGTGTGTGTGTGTGTGTGTGTGTGTGTGTGTGTGAACGTTTGTGTGTACTCATGGATTGGTTTCTCTAAGAACCAGTCGGGTGCTCAGATCAGATTGGTGTTTTTGCCAGCATTACGACTGTTCCTGATGCTGTGATTGTACATTTCATTATGGTAATAGCAAATTGTCTTTTATTTTCTCTCCTTCCTTTTTTTCCTTTTTTTTTTAAATTTATTTTTTGGCTGCACCACGAGGCACGCAGGATCCTAGTTCCCCGACCAGGGATCGAACCCGCGCCCCCTGCAGTGGAGGTGCAGAGTCTTAACCGCTGGGCCACCAGGGAAGTCCCATCAGAATATCCTTGCTCTCGAAAGCCAGCAGTGTTTGCAGCATTGGAGATCAATGACACTACGATGATAACGTATTATTCTGACAGAAGGAGTGAGAAGAGGAGCCAGCAAGGATAGCTAGGATGAAAAATGAAGTGGAGTTCCTGGGACAGATGGGGGGCAACTTCTAGACAAAGATGTGAGAGAAGGAAAGCGAGGAACAGAAGAGAAGATTTGAAATATGAGAGTCTTGAAAACAGCAAACCACCAAACACCCAAAAAGATGAAGGGCCTGGACTCCACAACCTTCCCTGAATGCATGTACCACCAGCAGCTGGAGCTCCCTTAGTCTGCAAACACTTTCTTCAGAACAACTCCAGTTCTGGCTCCGAAGAGGTGATGGAGTCAAATGTTGGAAGAGAGAAGAGCTGCTCATTTCTTCAGGGCCAGAAGGATTCCGACCACATTGAAAAGTCATTGTGAAAACAACAGCCTGAAAAAATTATTCCACTTCAGTTGAACACCACAAGAAAAAGTGGCCTTGACTCAATTTAAGAAGGGTATTTGGAGTCCTCCTTATCTTCACTCCAAGGGATCTATTCCTTCAGCCATTTGAAAAAGGGCTGTTATCTTCACTATTGATTTTCTTATTAACAATCCATCCATTTGTATTAAGCTTTCTGCATTTCCAAAGTGCTTTTGCATACGTATCTCATAAACTGAGGCATTAAGATTAGATATTTTAAATCTTCGTATTATAGATTGAAAAGTGAAAAATCTTTAGAACATTATTAAAATCTCAAAGACATGAAAATAGCTAGAAGAAATTCAATCAAATTCCCTAGATATCATGTTCTTGGTTTCCCAAAGATTGAACTCTCATTCCATTTCCTTTGTGGATTGAGAATGTGTCTTAGTTGACAACAATGCCTGGCACATGGTTACTACTCAATAAATGTATGTTAAACTAAACCTAATATTCCTGGTATAATAAAGTCAGATAGAAATAGATTTTAATTCTAAATCTGTCACTTAATTGCTCTTTCTTAGCTTATTTTCCTCATACTTAAAATCAGGAATAACAATTCGTATCTTGCGCAATCAGTGGCGTGCTGGTAAATGTTTAACAACTTGATCATCCACCCCCTTTCCCCCACCCCCCATAAAAAGGGCCTGGTGCGTAGCTTTTGCCAGTGTCCATGGTGTAAGTACTCCCACCATGGACAGTTTCAAGCTTCCAACGTGACATCACTGAATGCCGAGTTGGGAAGAGATGTGAATAATCAATTCTTGTGGGCTAATAGAAGCCGGTTCTGGCACACCACTGCATGGCTTTAAATTTATGGTTTGATTTCATGGAATTGCTCTTCTGTGTTACTGTACTTTGTGACACTAAGGATATCTTAAGACGTGGTAGTTTAGTGGATGCTGTTGGTGCCATGCTGTTGGATCCCTTGCATACTCTGAGGCATCCAATTCCTAACTGCCATGGGTGTAGGCTGATAGCCATTCACAGCTGTGCCTTCTGTGCAGAATTGCCCTTGACCAGGAGGTGCCTCACCAGGAAGTCTACACACCCACCTCCAACACTGCCCCTCCTGGGACAGACTATAGACAATGACTGTCTGACACAGGGGTAGAAAATTGGTGTAGTTTTGCCTCAAACTGTGACCAACTCTGTGGTACAATTTGTGCTCCAGAACTTCGTATGGGAACAAACCGAAGCCGAGACCACAGCCTTTCTTAGTTTCTTCCTCTGCCCTCCCCTTCCTCCCTCAGTCCCTTTCTTTTGAGAGCACTCACTCAAAAAATAACCTAAACCAGAAGCCCCTTCTTAAGCTCTGCTTCTAGGGAACCTAACCTAAGACTGCTGAAAGGAGATGTGGTCTCAGAAAGCAACTTGTAAGGATGGGATTCTGAAGTTGGAGTCCTTGTTGGCTAGATGGCAGGCAATGTGCACCCCGCCACTACTGGAAGGGGGAATATTGATCATTCCAGTTATACTGTGGCAGTGCCATTGCTAAGACTTTCATCTGTAATGAACTGGGATACAGTACAGGTAGAAGGGATGTAATAATTGGTGCAAAGTCTCAGGTATTTAAGAGATATGGGGAAAATAGTAACTGTAAGGACTGTGGAACTAGATGGCTACTGCTAAGGGCTATTGATCCAATGAAGAGAGAAAATGACAGGCTCAGATCTATTAATCAATAGTTTAAAGCAAAGTGTTAGCCAGAAGGCCTTCTTGTGAGCATTTGAGGCTCTCATCTTCTGTAGTAGAAGGTCACACACAGCTGATGATCAGACATTGTTTGGTTACTTTATATTTAATTGTAAAAGTGGCTGAATTGTGGAGAAGGCTAAATTCTCAGAATAGACAAGTCTCCTGTGTCAAAGTTAGGCTCTGATAAGAAGCAAATGGGATCTGGGCAGGGATTTCTGGGTAAAAGTGTTTGAGAAGCTTGAATTTGCCAATTTCCCTGAAACCCCAGGTTCTGTAGAAGTGGCTTAATTCTTGCTGGAAGTTAGAGATTCTCCTCTTGCTTGAAGAACATGAAGAACCTTCAAATGAGATAGGTCTCTTACAAGACAATGTTTTTCCTCCTCTTCCCTCAACTCCCCTCTTGGCCCCAGACCTATAATTTTGCAAATCTCAGCACAGGCCGACTGGGAAAAGGATAGTGATATGCAGGACTTGGTTAGCATATTCCAGAAAGAAGCAGGAGAGTATGTCTGAGCCCGCTTGTAGCAGTGGAGATGACAGGATCCTTGAAGAGCCAGAATTTCCCATTATGACTAATTATTGTCAGACCCTGATACAGTAATATCCCTTGAGGAGACCAACAAGCTACTTGTCGGCTATTGACTACATCAGACCCTTTCTACTGTAGTGTTTCTTCTTGACTGGATTCCCTCCTACTCTAGGTATGGGGTTGCCTTTTCTGCTTGGAGGTCCTTGGCCAGCACCACTCTCTGAGGGTTCATTGAGTGTCTGGTTTACTGGCAGGCAATCCTGCATAACATTACCTTGGACCAAGGGACCACTTTGCAGCAAATGACTGTGACCTCAGTAGATAAAATACATGGGTCTGGGAATTTAGGGGTAGAAGTGGGAGGGGTCCTCCACTTCATCACTCCTAGTAACTCACTTGGTCAATCTGTCCTTCCTGTCTCTGCAACATTGGGCTCTGTAGATCTTGAGGACCTGGTTCTCAGATAAGGATGCCTCCATCAGGGATCATAGTAAAACACAGTAAACTCAAAGTCACATTGCTGTCACGTTACTTTGGGTTCCCCTTATAATCGACCATGGTTCTCATAAAAAAAGTTAGGGGTACTGTTACACAATGGGAAATACGTGTGCCTCTCCTGCCCACTGTAACTTGTACTTGTGAAGAGCAAGTATAAGAACTACGGCTCGAGAAGGACATGGAAACAGAGCCCAGAGATGAGGACCTGGGTCAAACTACCAGGCAAGCCACCTGGACCAACCAGAGTGCAAACCGAAGGGGAGGTGGGTCTAACATAAGTGAAAGAAAGGGAACTACCTCAGAGTCAACTGCTGCAGCTGGGGCTGTAATTCATCCCACTAACCTTTCTTTTTAAAGTTTTCCCAGAAATTCTGACCAACTAGAATCCTGAAGAAGCTGTGCCTAGATGGAAATGCTTCGTTATCCATGGCAATTTTATTGCTTAATGTAAAGGATTTTACAGTCTCCTCTGTACTGTGGGCTCTGGTTTTTGATAGACCTCTAACAAATTATTTAGTTCAAATTTGGAGTGTGTGAGTACACGTAGGAGTGCTTGCATGTGTGTGTCTGTATGTTTTGAACATGAAAATACTCACAAGCTTGATAACCACTCAGTGATGACCAAGATTGTGGGAGCAGGTCACGAATTGTGCCAGCTGGCTGTCCTACAGATTCATGCCATCGAACCTCAGCTGGGCTCTCATTGCTGTTCAGTCATTTTTTTGTCTCTGTTTTTTCCCCATTGTTTCTCCCACAGCTGCTATTCCATACCCTGTCCCTTCACCCCAAGTCCAGAAAAATATCCCTGTATATTTCATAAGCAGATGACCTTAGAACATACTCTACAGTGGTTGAAGCTATCCCGTCCAAACTTCCTAATCCTCACTTGGCTTTTGGGACGTTGTTCTCTTCTGAGTCTATCTTTCTGTTGGTTACTCTTATTCTTTCTCTCACCCTTCAAATAGAGCTTCCCTACAGTTCTCTTTGGTCATCATCATCCTAACAGTAAGCCAGGCACAAAACACACCAATATCCTCTTATCTATTCTGTCAGTTATGTGTTCACAAGGTTTCTCTTCTAAATCTGCCCTTGATTGGCACTGCCCTGGTTAGAACCTCATTTTCTCCCTTCTAGATAGTAGAAGCCATCAATGTCTCTCTTCTGTATGTCCACCAGGATAATCATTTTAGAATCTAGACTTGATCCATTTTTCTTACTCAGACTTTCTTTCTGTTTTTACTTTTTACTGTGAACAAAGTGTTTTGTATTTTATTGTGAATATAATACTTAATATGGTGAAATAGAGCATACTACAAGAATGTATGTAATATATATAAGTAGCATTTTAAAAAGAAGAAAATGACCACTGCTCATAATTCAGCCTAAGAAATAAGATACTACCTTTTCATTGGAAAGCCTATGTTTTGTGAGTTTCTGCTCAGCTGAAGTCCCCTTCCTCTGCCTCAGAGGTAACTGCTATCCTGAATTATGTTAATTAATCCCTTGTTTTCCTTAAAGTTATCATATATGTGTATTTATCTATGCAGAAATGGTATGTGTATATACTTATAAAAATATGAATCTTTATGTTATCTTGTTTTGCCTTCTTCTGTACTTTATATAAAAGGAATCATAATATATTACTCTGTGACTTGAAATTATGTTTTAGAGATCCATTTATGTTGATGATTTATCTGTAATTTGTGTTTCACTGTTGTATTCCAACAAATATCGAATTACAATGCCGTACACCTGAAACTTATACAATGTTATTTACCAATTTTATCTCAATAAAAAAAGAATGCATTTCAATTTATTTTTTTATTCTACTGCTGCTGGACATTTGGATTGATTTGTTATTACAAAAAATGTGTCACTATAAATGTTTTTGTATAAATTTGTTCCTGTTCCTGTATTCAAGAACTTCTCTAGGATATATACCTACAAGTGGTGGTGCTGGGTATGCACAAATGCACCTTTACCAAGCAATTCCAAATTATTTTTTAAAGTAGTTTTACCAATCTATTCTATTTTATTCAACATCAGCAGTGTATGAGACGCATCTTTAGTCAGTATATTACCAACACCTGGACTTTTCAGACTCCTGAATATTTGCCAGTCTGTTTGGACATGACATTGTAGTTCACGGTAATTTCAATACACATTGCTTGATTGCTACTGACATTAAGAATTTTTCCTATGTTTACCATTCATATTCTTTGGAAAACTTTTCGTTATATCTTCTCATTTTTAATGGGATATTTGACTTTTTCATATGAATTTGTAAGATTTTAACATTTATTCTGGACAGCAGCAATCCTTATTGGTTTATGCTTTCTGCTTGATTTAAAAACTATTTATTATCCTGAAGTGATAAATACATTTTCCTATAGCCGCTTTTAAAGTTTTAAACTCTTGCTTTTCCAGTTTAAGTACTTGATCCATCTGGAATTGATTGTTTATATGGTTGAAGATATACATTTTTTTTGCATATGGATCATCAGTTGTCCCAGCATATTTTAATGATAAATTCATCTTTTGCCACTGACTTACAATGCTAGTTCTCTCATATGTCAGGTTTACATCTAGCTGTGTAGATCTTTTTCTGGAATCTCTGTCCTGTTCCATTGGTCTATAAGATTATCTCCACACTAATGCCACACTGTCTTAATTACTGTATATTTGTAATAAGTCTTGCTATCTGATCAGTCAAGTCCCTCCACTGGTTATTATTCTTTGGATAAAAATTTATTCAGACCATTCTTCAATTGTATAGAAAGTCTGTCTTCATTTATAGCTCCATCTCTAACCCCTTAACATAACTTTATAATTATTTATAATTACTCTTTTATGCATTTGTCTTCCAAATAATATAGGGAAAAAAGGAAAAAAAAAGAAGAGTTATATGTCAAATATGCATTACTACTCATGGTTATGTTTGCTGTATAGTTTATTTTATTGTTGCACTTTATTGCTTCATATGGTTTTTTTTTTTTTACATCTTTATTGGAGTATAATTGCTTTACAATGGTGTGCTAGTTTCTGCTTTATAACAAAGTGAATCAGTTATACATATACATATGTTCCCATATCTCTTCCCTCTTGCGTCTCCCTCCCTCCCACCCTCCCTATCCCACCCCTCTAGGTGGTCACAGAGCACCAAGCTGATCTCCCTGTGCTATGTGGCTGCTTCCCACTAGCTATCTATTTTACGTTTGGTAGTGTATATATGTCCATGCCACTCTCTCGCTTTGTCACAGCTTACCCTTCCCCCTCCCCATATCCTCAAGTCCATTCTCTAGTAGGTCTGTCTTTATTCCTGTCTTACCCCTAAGTTCTTCATGACATTTTTTTTTCTTAAACTCCATATGTATGTGTTAGCATACGGTATTTGTCTTTCTCTTTCTGACTTACTTCACTCTGTATGACAGACTCTAGGTCCATCCACCTCATTACAAATAGCTCAATTTCATTTCTTTTTATGGCTGAGTAATATTCCGTTGTATATATGTGCCACATCTTCTTTATCCATGCATCTGATGATGGACACTTAGGTTGTTTCCATTTCCTGGCTATTGTAAATAGAGCTGCAATGAACATTTTGGTACATGACTCTTTTTCTTTTCTTTTTTTTTTTTTTTTGCAGTACGTGGACCTCTCACTGCTGTGGCCTCTCCTGTCACGGAGCACAGGCTCCGGACGCACAGGCCCAGCGGCCATGGCTCACGGGTGCAGCCGCTCCACGGCATGTGGGATCCTCCCGGACCAGGACACGAACCTGTGTCCCCTGCATCGGCAGGCGGACTCTCAACCACTGCGCCACCAGGGAAGCCCACATGACTCTTTTTGAATTATGGTTTTCTCAGGGTATATGCCCAGTAGTGGGATTGCTAGGTCATAAGGTAGTTCTATTTGTAGTTTTTTAAGGAACCTCCATACTGTTCTCCATAGTGGCTATACCAATTCACATTCCCACCAGCAGTACAAGAGTGTTCCTTTTCTCCACACCCTCTCCAGCATTTATTGTTTCTAGATTTTTTTGATGATGGCCGTTCTGACTGGTGTGAGATGATATCTCATTGTAGTTTTGATTTGCATTTCTCTAATGATTAATGGTGTTGAGCATTCTTTCATGTGTTTGTTGGCAGTCTGTATATCTTCTTTGGAGAAATGTCTATTTAGGTCTTCTGCCCATTTTTGGATTGGGTTGTTTGTATTTTTGTTATTGAGCTGCATGAGCTGCTTGTAAATTTTAGAGATTAATTCTTTGTCAGTTGCTTCATTTGCAAATATTTTCTCCCATTCTGAGGTTGTCTTTTTGTTTTGTTTATGGTTTCCTTTGCTGTGCAAAAGCTTTGAAGTTTCACTAGGTCCCATTTGTTTATTTTTGTTTTTATTTCCATTTCTCTGGGAGGTGGGTCAAAAAGGATCTTGCTGTGATTTATGTCATAGAGTGTTCTGCCTATGTTTTCCTCTAAGAGTTTGATAGTTTCTGGCCTTACATTTAGGTCTTTAATCCATTTTTAGCTTATTTTTGTGTATGGTGTTAGGGAGTGATCTAATCTCATACTTTTAAATGTACCTATCCAGTTTTCCCAGCACCACTTATTGAAGAGGCTGTCCTTTCTCCACTGTACATTCCTGCCTCCTTTATCAAAGATAAGGTGACAATATGTGCCTGGGTTTATCTCTGGGCTTTCTATCCTGTTCCATTGATCTATATTTCTGTTTTTGTGCCAGTACCATACTGTCTTGATTACTGTAGCTTTGTAGTATACTCTGAAGTCAGGGAGCCTGATTCCTCCAGTTCTGTTTTTTGTTCTCAATAGCTTTGGCTATTCGGGGTCTTTTGTGTTTCCGTACAAATTGTGAAATTTTTTGTTCTAGTTCTGTGAAAAATGCCAGTGGTAGTTTGATAGGGATTGCATTGAATCTGTAGGTTGCTTTGGGTAGTAGAGTCATTTTCACAATGTTGATTCTTCCAATCCAAGAACATGGTATATCTCTCCATCTATTTGTATCATCTTTAATTTCTTTCATCAGTGTCTTATAATTTTCTGCATACAGGTCTTTTGTCTCCTTAGGTAGGTTTATTCCTAGATATTTTATTCTTTTTGTTGCAATGGTAAATGGGAGTGTTTTCTTGATTTCACTTTCAGATTTTTTATCAGTGTATAGGAATGCCAGAGATTTCTGTGCATTAATTTTGTACCCTGCTACTTTACCAAATTCATTGATTAGCTCTAACAGTTTTGTGGTAGCATCTTTTAGGATTCTCTATGTATAGTATCATGTAATCTGCAAACAGTGACAGCTTTACTTCTTTTCTGATTTGGATTCCTTTTATTTCATTTTCTTCTCTGGTTGCTGTGGCTAAAACTTTCAAAACTATATTGAATAAGAGTGGTGAGAGTGGGCAACCTTGTCTTGTTCCTGATCTTAGTGGAAATGCTTTCAGTTTTTCACCATTGAGGATGATGTTGGCTGTGGGTTTGTCATATATGGCCTTTATTATGTTGAGGAAAGTTCCCTCTATGCCTAACTTCTGCAGGATTTTTATCATAAATTGGTGTTGAATTTTGCCAAAAGCTTTCTCTGCATCTATTGAGATGATCGTATGTTTTTTCTGCTTCAATTTGTTAATATGGTTTATCACATTGATTGATTTATGTATATTGAAGAATCCTTGCATTCCTGGAATAAACCCCACTTGATCACTTTCAATACGTCCTGCCAGTCCCTTCTGGCTTGCAGAGTTTCTGCTGAAAGATCAGCTGTTAACCTTATGGGGATTCCCTGGTGTGTTGTTTGTTGTTTTTCCCTTACTGCTTTTAATATGTTTTCTTTGTATTTAATTTTTGACACTTTGATTAATATGTGTCTTGGAGTGTTTCTCCTTGGATTTATCCTGTAAGGGACTCTCTGTGCTTCCTGGACTTGATTAACTATTTCCTTTCCCATATTAGGGAAGTTTTCAACTATAATCTCTTCAAATATTTTCTCAGTCCCTTTCTTTTTCTCTTCTTCTTCTGGAACCCCTATAATTCGAATGTTGGTGCGTTTAATGTTGTCTCAGAGGTCTCTGAGACTGTCCTCAGTTCTTTTCGTTCTTTTTTCTTTATTCTGCTCTGCAGTAGTTATTTCCACTATTTTATCTTTCAGGTCACTTTTCCATTCTTCTGCCTCAGTTTTTCTGCTATTGATCCCATCTAGAGTATTTTTCATTTCATTTGTTGTGTTGTTCATCGTTGCTTGTTTCATCTTTAGTTCTTCTAGGTCCTTGTTAAATGTTTCTTGCATTTTCTCTATTCTATATCCAAGATTTTGGATCATCTTTACTATCATTTTTCTGAATTCTTTTTCAGGTAGACTGCCTATTTCCTCTTCATTTGTTAGGTCTGGTCGGTTTTTTATCTTGCTTCTTCATCTGCTGTGTGTTTTTTTGTCTTCTCATTTTGTTTATCTTACTTTGTTTGGGGTCTCCTTTTTGCAGGCTGCAGGTTCATAGTTCCTGTTGTTTTTGGTGTCTGTCCCCAGTGGCTAAAGTTGTTTCAGTGGGTTGTGTAGGCTTCCTCGTGGAGGGGACTAGTGTCTGTGTTCTGGTGGATGAGGCTGGATCTTGTCTTTCTGGTGGGCAGGTCCATGTCTGGTGGTGTGTTTTGGGGTGTCTGTGGACTTATTATGATTTTAGGCAGCCTCTCTGCTAACGGGTGGGGCTGTGTTCCTGTCTTGCTAGGTGTTTGGCATAGGATGTCCAGCACTGTAGCTTGCTGGTGGTTGAGTGAAGCTGGGTGCTGGTGTTGAGATGGAGATCTCTGGGAGATTTTCACCATTTGATATTATGTGGAGCTGGGAGGTCTCTTGTGGACCAGTGTCCTGAAGTTGGCTCTCCCACCTCAGAGGCACAGCACTGACTCCTGGCTGCAGCACCAAGAGCCTTTCATCCACACGGCTCAGGATAAAAGGGAGAAAAAGCAGAAAGAAAGAAAGAAAGAAAGAAAGAAAGAAAGAAAGAAAGAAAGAAAGAAAGAAAGAAAGAAAGAAAGAAAGAAAGAAAGAAAGAAAGAAAGAAAGAAAGAAAGAAAGAAAGAGAGAGAAAGGGAGGAAGGAAGGAAGAAAGAAAGAAATGAAAGAAAGAGAGAAGAAAGAGGATAAAATAAAAAGTAAGATAAAATAAGATAATTAAAATAAAAAATAATTATTAAGAAAAAAATTTTTTTAAAAAGAAAAAAAAAATGGATGGATAGAACCCTAGGACAAATGGTGACAGCAAAGCTATACAGACAAAATCTCACAAAGAAACATACACATACACACTCAGAAAAAGAGGAAAAGGGGAAAAAATAATAAATCTTGCTCTCAAAGTCCACCTCCTCAATTTGGGATGATTCGTTGTCTATTCAGGTATTCCACAGATGCAGGTACAACAAGTTGATTGTGGAGCTTTAATCCGCTGCTTCTGAGGCTGCTGGGAGAGATTTCCCTTTCTCTTCTTTGTTCACACAGCTCCCGGGGTTCAGCTTTGGATTTGGCCCTGCCTCTGTGTGTAGGTCACCAGAGGCCATCTGTTCTTTGCTCAGACAGGATGGGGTTAAAGGAGCAGCTGATTCGCGGGCTCTGGCTCACTCAGGCCGGTGTGGAGGCGGGGGGGGGGGGGGGGGGGGCGGGGAGGGAGGGGCACGGAGTGCGGGGCGGGCCTGCGGCGGCAGAGGCCGGCGTGACGTTGCACCAGCCTGAGGCGCGCCGTGCGTTCTCCCGGAGGAGTTGACCCTGGATCCCGGGACCCTGGCAGTGGCGGGCTGCACAGCCTACCCAGAAGGGAGGTGTGGATAGTGACCTGTGCTCGCACACAGGCTTCTTGGTGGCGGCAGCAGCAGCCTTAGCATCTCATGCCCGTCTCTGGGGTCCACGCTGTTAGCCGCGGCTCGCGCCCGTCTCTGGAGCTCCTTTAAGCAGCGCTCTTAAGCCTCTCTCCTCACGCACCAGGAAACAAAGAGGGAAGAAAAAGTCTCTTGCCTCTTCGGCAGCTCCAGACTTTTCCCCGGACTCCCTCTCGGCTAGCCGTGGTGCGCTAACCCCCTGCAGGCTGTGTTCACACCGCCAACCCCAGTCCTCTCCCGACTGAAGCCGGAGCCTCAGCTCCCAGCCACGCCCGCCTCGGCGGGTGAGCAGACAAGCCTCTCTGGCTGGTGAGTGCGGGTCGGCACCGATCCTCTGTGCGGGAATCTCTCCGCTTTGCCCTCCGCACCCCGGTGGCTGCGCTCTCCTCCGCGGCTCTGAAGCTTCCCGCCTCTGCCACCTGCAGTCTCTGCCCGTGAAGGGGCTTCTAGGAAAAGTTTCCTAGAAACTTTTCCTCCTTCACAGCTCCCTCCCACTGGTGCAGGTCCTGTCCCTATTCTTTTGTCTCTGTTTATTCTTTTTTTATTTTGCCCTACCCAGGTACGTGGGGAGTTTCTTGCCTTTTGGGAGGTCTGAAGTCTTCTGCCAGCGTTCAGTAGGTGTTCTGTAGGAGTTGTTCCATGTGTAGATGTATTTCTGGTGTATCTGTGGGGAGGAAGGTGATCACGTCTTACTCTTCCACCATCTTCCCGATTCGCCCCTTCATATGGTTTTGAGTTATTGTCTACGGTCCTTTCATTTCAGTCTGGGGGACTTCTTTTTTAAAAAATAAATTTGTTACTTTATTTAGTTTTGGCTGCATTGGGTCTTCGTTGCTACCCTTTGGCTTTCTCTAGTTGCAGTGAGAGGGGGCTACTCTTCATTGTGGTGCAGGAGCTTCTCATTGCGGTGGCTTCTCTTGTTGTGGAGCACGGTCTCTAGGTGCACGGGCTTCAGTAGTTGTGGCATGCAGGCTCAGTAGTTGTGGCTCATGGACTCAGTAGATGTGGCGCATGGGCTTATTTGCTCCGCGGCATGTGGGATCTTCCCAGACCAGGGATTGAACCTCTGTCCCCTGCATTGGCAGGTAGATTCTTAACCACTGTGCCACCAGGGAAGTCCCTGGGGGACTCCTTTTAGCATTTCTTTTTTTATTATTTTAAATTTTATTTTATTTATATTTTTTATACAGTAGGTTCTTATTAGTTATCTATGTTGTACATGTTAGTGTATATATGTCACTCCCAATCTCCAGATTCATTCCACCACCACCACCACCCCTCCCCCACTTCCCCCTTGGTGTCCATACATTTGTTCTCTACATCTGTGTCTCTATTTCTGCCTTGCAAACCAGTTCATCTGTACCATTTTTCTAGATTCCTCATATATGCGTTAACATACAATATTTGTTTTTCTCTTTCTGATTTACTTCACTCTATATGACAGTCTCTAGGTCCATTGATGTCTCTACAAAAGAACAAATTTTGTCCCTTTTTATGGCTGAGTAATATTCCAGTGTATATATGGACCATTTGTCTGTCAATAGGCATTTAGGTTGTTTCCATGACTGGCTATTGTAAATAGTGCTGCAATGAACATTGGGGTGCATGTGTCTTTTTGAATTATGGTTTTCTCTGGATATATGCTCAATAGTGAGATTGCTGGGTCATATGGTAATTCTATTTTTAGTTTTTTAAGGACCTCATACTGTTCTCCATAGTGGCTGTATCAATTTACATTCCCACCAACAGTGTAAGAGGGTTCCCTTTTCTGCATACCCTCTCCAGCATTTGTTGTTTATAGATTTTCTGATGATGCCCATTCTAACTGGTGTGAGGTGATACCTCATTGTAGTTTTGATTTGCATTTCTCTAATAATTAGTGATGTTGAGCAGTTCCTATGCTTCTTGGCCATCTGTATGTCTTCTTTGGAGAGATGTCTGTTTAGGTCTTCTGCCCATTTTTGGACTGGGTTTTTTGTTTTCCTTAATACTGAGCTGCATGAACTGTTTATATATTTTGGAGATTAATCCTTTGTCTGTTGATTCATTTGGAAATATTTTCTCCCATTCTAAAGATTGTCTTTTCGTCTTGTTTATAGTTTCCTTTGCTGTGAAAAAGCTTTTAAGTTTCATTATATCCCATTTCTTTAGTTTTATTTTTATTTCCATTACTCTAGCAGGTGGATCAAAAAAGATCTTCCTGTGATTTATGTCAAAGAGTGTTCTTCCTATGTTTTCCTCAAAGAGTTTTATAGTGTCCAGTCTTACATTTAGGTCCTTAATCCATTTTGAGTTTATTTTTGTGTATGGTGTTAGGAAGTGTTCTAATTTCATTCTTTTACATGTAGGTGTCCAGTTTTCCCAGCACCACTTATTGAAGAGACTGTCTTTTCTCCATTGTATATCCTTGTCTCCTTTGTCATAGATTAATTGACCATAGGTGTGTAGGTTTATCTCTGGGCTTTCTATCCTGTTTCACTGATGTATATTTCTGATTTTGTGCCAGTACCATATTGTCTTGATTACTGTGGCTTTGTAGTATAGTCTGAAGTCAGGGAGTCTGACTCCTCCAGCTCCATTTCTTTCCCTCAAGATTGCTTTTGCTATTCAGGGTATTTTGTGTCTCCATACGTATTTTAAGATTTTTTGTTCTAGTTCTGTAAAAAATGCCATTGGTAATTTGATAGGGATTGTATTGAATCTGTAGATTGCTTTGGGTAACATAATCATTTTCACAATATTGATTCTTCCAATCCAAGATCATGGTATATCTCTCCATCTGTGTCATCTTTGATTTCTTTCATCAGTGTCTTATAATTTTCTGCATAAAGGTCTTTTACCTCCTTGGGTAAGTTTATTCCTAGGTATCTTATTCTTTTTGTTGCATTGCAATGGTGAATGGGATTGTTTCCTTAATTTCTTTTTCTGGTCTTTTGTTGTTAGTGTATAGGAATGCAAGAGATTTCTGTGCATTAATTTCGTATCCTGAAACTTTATCAAATTCATTGATTAGCTCTAGTAGTTTTCTGGTGGTATCTTTAGGATTTTCTAGTATAGTATCATGTCACCTGCAAACAGTGACAGTTTTACTTCTTCTTTTCCAATCTGTATTCCTTTTATTTCTTTTTTTTCTCTGTTTGCCATGGCTAGGACTTCCAAAACTATGTTGAATAATAGTGGCAAGAGTGGACATCCTTGTCTTCTTCCTGATCTGAGAGGAAATGCTTTCATTTTTTCACCATTGAGAATGATATTTGCTGTGGGTTTGTTGTATATGGCCTTTATTATGTTGAGGTAGATTCCCTTGTTGCCCACTTTCTGGAGAGTTTTTATATAAATGGGTGTCAAATTTTGTCAAAAGGTTTTTTGGCACCTACTGAGATGATCATATGGTTTTTATTCTTCAGTTTGTTAATATGGTGTATCACATTGATTGATTTGCATATATTGAAGAATCCATGAATCCTTGGGATAAATCCCACTTGATCATTGTGTATGATTCTTTTAATGTGTTATTGGATTCTGTTTGCTAATATTTTGTTGAGGATTTTTGCATCTATATTCATCAGTGATATTGGTCTGTAATTTTCTGTTTTTGTAGTGTCTTTGTCTGGTTTTGGTATCAGTGATGGTGGCCTCATAGAATGAGTTTGGGAGTGTTTCTTTCTCTGCAATTTTTTGGAAGAGTTTGAGAAGGATGGGTGTTAGCTCTTCTCTTAATGTTTGATAGAATTTACCTGTGAAGCCCTCTGGTCCTGGACTTTTGTTTGTTGGAAGATTTTTAATCACAGTTTCAATTTCATTACTTGTGATTTGTCTGTTCATATTTTCTGTTTCATCCTGGTTCAGTCTTGGAAGGTTATACCTTTCTAAGAATTTGTCCATTTCTTCCAGGTTGTCCATTTTATTGGCATATAGTTGCTTGTAGTAATCTCTCATGATCCTTTGTATTTCTGTGGTGTCTGTTGTAACTTCTCCTTTTTCATCTCTAATTTTATTGATTTGAATCCTCTCTCTCTTTTTCTTGATGAGTCTCGCTAAAGATTTATCAATTTTGTTTATCTTCTCAAAGAACCAGCTTTTAGTTTTATTGATCTTTGCTATTGTTTTCTTTGTTTCTATTTCATTTATTTCTGGTCTGATCTTTATGATTTCTTTCCTTCTACTATCTTTGGGTTTTGTTTGTTCTTCTTTCTCTAGTTCCTTTAGGGGTCAGGTTAGATTGTTTATTTGAGATTTTTCTTGTTTCTTGAGGTAGGATTGTATTGCTATAAACTTCCCTTTTAGAACTGCGTTTGCTGCATCGCATATGTTTTGGATCGTCGTGTTTTCATTGTCATTTGTCTCTAAGTATTTTTTGATTTCCTCTTTGATTTCTTCAGTGATCTCTTGGTTATTTAGTAATGTATTGTTAAGCCTCCATGTGTTTGTGGCTTTTATGTTTTTTTCCCTGTAATTTATTTCTAATCTCAGCGTTGTGGTCGGGAAAGATGCTTGATATGATTTCAATTTTCTTAAATTTACCGAGGCTTGATTTGTGACCCAAGATGTGATCTATCTTGGAGAATGTTCCATGTGCACTTGGGAAGAAAGTGTAATCTGCTGTTTTTGGATGGAATGTCCTATAAATATGAATTAAATCTATCTGGTCTATTGTGTCATTTAAAGCTTGTGTTTCCTTATTAATTTTCTGTCTGGATGATCTGTCCCTTGGTGAAGTGAGGTGTTAAAGTCTCCCATTATTATTGTGTTACTCTCAATTTCCTCTTTTATAGCCGTTAGCATTTGCCTTATGTATTGAGGTGCTCCTATGTTGGGTGCATATATATTTATAATTGTTATATCTTCTTCTTGGATTGATCCCTTGATCATTATGTAGTGTCCTTCCTTGTCTCTTGCAACATTCTTTATTTTAAAGTCTATTTTATCTGATATGAGTATTGCTACTCTAGCTTTCTTTTGATTTCCATTTGCATGGAATATCTTTTTCCATCCCCTCACTTTCAGTGTGTATGTGTCCCTAGGTATGAAGTGGGTCTCTTGTAGACAGCATATATATGTGTCTTGTTTTCATATCCATTCAATGAGCCTGTGTCATTTAGTAGGAACATTTAATCCATTCACATTTAAGGTGATTATCGATAAGTATGTTCCTATTACCATTTTCTTAATTGTTTTGGGTTTGTTTTTGTAAGTCCTTTTCTTCTCTTGTGTTTTGCACTTAGAGAAGTTCCTTTAGCATTTGTTGTAAAGCTGGTTTGGTGGTGCTGAATTCTCTTAGCTTTTGCTTGGCTGTAAAGCTTTTGATTTCTCTGTTGAATCTGAATGTGATCCTTGCTCTGTAGAGTAATCTTGGTTGTAGCTTCTTCCCTTTCATCACTTTAAATATATCGTGCCACTCCCTTCTGGCTTGTAGACTTTCTGCTGAGAAATCAGCTGTTAACCTTATGGGAGTTTCCTTGTATGTTATTTGTCGTTTTTCCCTTGTTGCTTTTAGTAATTTTTCTTTGCCTTTTAATTTTTTTTCAATTTGATTACTATGTGTCTCGGCATGTTTCTCCTTGAGTTTATCCTGCCTGGGACTCTCTGTGCTTCCTGGACTTGGGTGCCTATTTCCTTTCCCATGTTAGGGAAGTTTACAACTATAATATCTTCAAATATTTTCTCGGGTCCTTCCTCTCTCTCTTCTCCCACTCAGACCCCTATAATGTGAATGCTGGTGCGTTTAATGTTGTCCCAGAGGTCTCTTAGGCTGTCTTCATTCCTCTTCTTTATTCTGTTCTATGGCAGTGAATTCCACCATTCTGTCTTCCAGGTCACTTATCCATTCTTCTGCCTCAGTTATTCTGCTATTGATTCCTTTTAGTGTATTTTTCATTTCATTTATTGTATTGTTCATCTCTGTTTGTTTGTTCTTTAATTCTTCTAGGTGCTTGCTCTTTAATTCTTCTAGGTCTTTGTTAAACATTTCTTTTGTCTTCTCGATCTCAGCTTCCATTCTCTTTCCGAGGTCCTGGATCATCTTCACTATATAATTCTGAATTTTTTTTTGGAATGTTGCCTATCTCCACTTCATTTAGTTGTTTTTCTGGGGTTTTATCTTGTTCCTTCATCTGGTACATAGCCCTCTGCCTTTTCATTTTGTCTATCTTTCTGTGAATGTAGTTTTTGTTCCACAGGCTGCAGAATTGTAGTTCTTCTTGCTTCTGCTCTCTGCTCTCTGGTGGATGAGGCTATCTAAGAGGCTTGTGCAAACTTCCTGATGGGAGGGACTGGTGGTGGGTACAGCTGGGTGTTGCTCTGGTGGGCAGAGCTCAGTAAAACTTTAATCTGCTTGTCTGCCTATGGGTGGGGCTGGGTTCCTTTCCTGTTGGTTGTTTGGCCTGAGGCGACCCAGCACTGGAGCCTACCCAGCTCTTTGATGGGGCTAATGGCAGACTCCAGGAGGGCTCATGCAAAGGAGTACTTCCCAGAACTTATGCTGCCAGTGTCCTTGTCCCTGTGGTGAGCCACAGCCACCCCTGCCACTGCAGGAGACCCTCCAACACTAGCAGGTAGGTCTGGTTCAGTCTCCTATGGGATCACTTTTCCTTCCTGTGGGTCCTGATGTGCACACTACTTTGTGTGTGCCCTCCAAGAATGGAGTCTCTGTTTCCTCCAGTCCTGTCGAAGTCCTGCAATCAAATCCCACTAGCCTTCAAAGTCTGATTCTCTTGGAATTCCTCCTCTCATTGTCAGACCCCCAGGTTGGGAAGCCTGATATGGGGATCAGAACCTTCGCTCCAGTAGGTGGACGTCTGTGGTGTAATTGTTCTCCAGTTTGTGAGTCACCCACCCAGCTGTTATGGGATTTGATTTTATTGTGATTTCTCCCCTCCTACCATCTCATTGCGGCTTCTCCTGTGTCTTGGGGTATCTTTTTTGGTGAGTTCCAGTGTCTTCCTGTTGATGATTGTTCAGCAGGTAGTTGTGATTCTGGTGCTCTTGCAAGAGGAAGTTTTAACATTTCTTATAAGCCAGGTCTACTAGTGACAAACTCCCTCAAGTTTTTAAATTTTATTTTAATTTCACCTTCATTTTTGAAGAATAGTTTTGCCACATATAGAATTCTTGGTTGACAATTTTCTTTTGTCAGCACTTAAATAGGTCATCTTACTGCCTATTGACCTCCATGGTTATGAAAAGAAATCAACTTATGATCTTATTGAGGATCACTTGTATGTGATGAGTTGCTTCTCACATGCTATTTTGAAGATTTGCTCTTTGTTTTCATCTTTTGAAAATTTGGCTATAATGTGTCATGGTGAGAATCGCTTTATACTTATCCTACTTAGAGTTTGTTGAGCTTCTTGGATGTGTCGGTTTATGTCCTTTGATTTTCTACTCTAATCTTTTAGTATAACAAAGCAATCTCATAATTTTCTAATGTTGAATCCACTCTGCTTTTATAGAATAATCATAATCTGTTAATAATGTGTTATCTTCTTCATACATCCCTGGATTTATTTTGTTCATATTTTTCATGTGAGATTGGCCCATAATTTTCTGTTTAAAACTGACTCTGTATGGTTTAGTATAAAGGATATGCTAGTTTCAGCCAATATGTTAGAGCATATTTCTTTTTCTCTCTTGTCTAAAATAGTGGAATAATCTGTTCCTTGACTGCATGGCAGAATACTTCAAAAGAACAATTTCAACAAGATTCTTTTCTTTGGGAGAAATTTTTAAACATTTTTAGTTTCTTGGGAGGGTTCTAAGGTGACTCAGATTTTCTAGGTCTTCATGAACAAGTTAGATTACAAATCTTTCTAGAAATTTGTCCATTTCACAGATTCATTCAAATTTACTGTAACAAAGTTGATATAATATTCTTTTTCTATCTTTTTAGGATGTGCTGCATCACTAATTAAGTCCCCCTTTCATCCCTTGTATTGTGTTTTTTTCATTTTTCCCCCCCCCCTTGATTATTCTTGCCAGAGATTTGTTCCTTGTTAGTCTCATCATAGGACTAACTTTTGGTTGTATGATGCTGCATATTATATCTTTGATTATTAGTTAGTTATTTTTTGCTGGTTTTTTTTTGTGGTTATGTTTACTTTTTAGTTATTTTATTTTAGTTTTTCCATTTACCTTGTTGTGTTGATGTCTGTTTCTGCTTTGGCCTCAGTTCTGTGTCCTGTCACTAAAGCATGACTCATTGAAATTCAGGTTCTAGGCCACCAGGAATTTGCAGATACCTCAGGGCAAAAGTCTGTTCCAAGTCTCTTTAATTCCTTGGATTCTTTGTGACTGAATTCTGGGGAGTCTGTTATTACAACAGCTTGTCCAGGCATTACAAAAAGATGTCTTTTATTTTTTGTCTACTTTTTTTAGGTGTGCTTCCCACAAGAGGTTTCTCAGAAACTACTCTGCCTAGAGCCGTCAAACACTCCCCATTGCTCCTACTGTCTGGAAACAGTGTCCAAACTCCTTAGCATAATTTTCTAAGGGAAAGAACCTCAACCTGTCTTTCATGGCTTTATTTCCTGCCAAGTGATTTCCTTTTCTGTATGGAAACTACTTTTTAATTCTTCTAGACCCAGATCAATGTCATTTGTTGGCGATAACTTCTTAATTTCCCAGTCCTTTGAACACAAAAGCAATCTGTTCTATGACATCAGTAACAGGTTGTGCTGATATCTTTACTGCACTGTTCAGTGTTTGATGAAGGAATGAATTTATGGCCACATCTCCTGCTGGATTTTGAGTTCATTGAGGCAAGAACTGTGCCTAACACAGTGTAGTCGTTCACTTAGTGCTTGTGGAATGAACCAGTGGAATTTTGAATCTCTCTTCAGACTTAATATATATATTTTCTTCCCAGTCCCACCTTTGATACTCCATCTATGGAAGGAATTACAAGTAAAGTAATAAGACCCTATAGCCACCAGGACTTTTCTGCAGATTTAAACACCTGTGGCCCAGCTCTTAACTGGTATTAGCCAAATTATACCAAGCATTTTGGTTGTATCTTTGGGTTCTGGAGTCTAATTGCTTGTAATGAAACACTGGAGTCATAATTTGATGGTCTGTAGGTTTCTCAGCTGTTTTTCTCTATGAGAAAATATATAATGGGATATTTTGCATGTGACTGTCTATATTTTATATGCAACACATCAGTGTTGTGTAAATTTTGTGAACAACTTCTATTATCTTTGAAACCACAGAAGCAACAAACAGTTATAATTATAGTCTGAAGAAGCTATAGTGTTTCAAATATGCCTACAGTAGTGGTATTACAATGAGAATGTTCTGTTTGCCTGCAGCTTTCACTGTGCTCAGTGACATCACAATTATACTAAATTTTAACAGAAACTTCTGTCCTTAAACAGAAACAGCTTGTTTGAAAATCTAAGAGTTTTCTTTCTTCTGAATTCTTTGATTCTTCACTGCATAAAAGTGAGAGAAACGGTAAATATCGTGGCATAACTCCATTCTCTGTTATTTCCTGGCTGGTTTTTACTGTCATGGAGTAATAGGTATTCTACTTTACTCCACATGGGGAATGAATGCACGTTATTTAAAACTTCTTTCTGTGCATCTGCTACTTGTCAACTCATGATCTTCTGATCCTTGAAGATTTGACAACCCTGTGATTTGCTTTAATGGAATTACTGAAAAGTTATCAACAAAGACGTTGCAATGTAAGAATGCAAAGTAAGTCCTTAGATGTTTAGAGGGAAATGAACTTCAAAAGGGGAGTAGTGGCCACAAAGAAATACCTGAATCATTCAATTTTTGGTGCGGTCCTGCATGTCTTTAATTTTGTCAACTTGTAGAGAGGATGTTTACATTGCCTTCCCTTTTCCTCAGCTGTGACCTATCTTTTTCTGTAGCTTATTAATCAACACCTCATATGATACTGAATACACCTCAGAATAAGAAAGTAGAATCAAGGGAACATTCTACCTGGAAATAGAAAAACTGCCTTCTAATCCCATCCATTCCTGCCATTTTGCCACTGACTATGGCAGAATCGTTGGATTATTCTTTCAAGTTTTCTGGGTCTTTCTTTCTTTATCTGTAAAATTTAAGCTGTAGATTAGACCAGTGATCCTCAAAGTGAGGCCTCTGGACCAGTAACATTAACTTGATATGGGGACTAGTTAAAGGAGCAAATTCTCAGGCATCCAGAGGGTGGAACCTAGCAATCTGTATTTTAATACGCCCTCTAGGTGATTCTAAAGCACATTAATCTCTGAAAACCACTGGATTAGTTAAACTTTAGTAAACTTCCAACCCTAAACTCCCATGAATCTCTATAAATTTAAGGGTAATTTAGGACTAAATTGGATTTTAAGTAGGCATATTCGTCTGCTTGTAATTAAATTTAAAATTTGGATTCCAAACACAGATTTAGAAACATATGTAAGAAAAAAAGAAAAAGAATGCTGAAAGTGTTGTCCAAAAAAACGTAATTACTCTGAAAATGTTTTTGAATATAAGCATTTGTAGAATTTGCCTCCATTTGACATCCCAAAATGAACTTGGTATTTCTATAGTACATGTATCTTGATGAATATTTCCACTGAATGATCACCACTGCTTAATGGCTGTGATTTCAGAAAAATAAAATTATTCAGAGTTATTGTAATTCATTTCTTATATTTATGGAGTATAACAGTTAATAATCTGTTCTACATAAGTGCACATATGGCTAAAATTTTTGTTATTGAATATTTGGGCCTTTGGTCTCCTCTATAGGGAAATGTCCTTGTGTTTAACCACTTCTGGGCTTTATTAACATATGCTTTACCTAACAGTCTGTCTGGCTCCATTTTTTATTAATGCAGAAGAGTTTTTGGTAGTGATTTTGATTTTCTAGGACTGGTATAATTATATTAATCAAGGCTTTATGCTTTCCAAGGTCACCAAAGGAAGGAGTTGAGAATCTTTTATTCTTAGTCTAAATAAGTTAATAAATATAAATATGCAACAGAAAATGTAGAAAATCATTTTTTTTAATTCTGTAGAAAGTAAAATGAGAACTGGGGAAAGGAAGAGAGAAAATTATCCTTTATTTTGCTTTGATGAGTAAGATAGAATCTGAAGACCTATTCTCCATAAAGAGTGGCCAGAACTCTGCTCTTCTTAAGAGAATGCAAAGTTTATGACTGGAAGAGAGGCGTATATGTCACATTTCAAGTAACTCTTTTCTTGACCTACTTCTGGAAGCCTGTGAAAAATTAGCTAAAACATTAATTGGTTTTATTTCTTTTTCTTTGCAATTGGAAATAGCCAAAAGAGGCAAGCTAGAAGCATTAGGAGATAAGTTTCTATTACAAAATCAAGCAAAGTGTAAAAGACATTTTGAGAAGTTATTCATTTAACAAATGTTTATTGAACACCTACTATGTATTAAGCACTGTGCTTGGCACTGGGGATAGACCGATGGATAAGGTGCATTGCCTATTAGATATTAGTATCTAGTTAGGGAGAACAACATTAAAAAAAGTGATTATGCAAATTATGATTAAAAATACAGTGCAATAAGTGTTATGAAAGAGATGTATATAGACTATAATCATAATACATAATTGAAACACAGACCCATCTGAGGATCAGGAAAGACTTTGATACAAGTTACAGTGATAGTCACTTTGACTGCTATTTGGAGAATAGTAGGTTGGAAGCAAGAGTAATATGAAAAACCAGTTAGGAGGCCATCGTAGTAATTCAGGTACTGTTCCCTGCCATCATGGAACTTATGTTGTAATGCAAAGGTTTATATAAAGTACCAACTATGAATAAGAGAAACTTTCATAACTTTTGTCCAGATTTCCTATCATTGCATAACAAACCATTTCAAAATTTAATGGCTAAAGACACAAATTTATTATAATGTCTCATAGTTCTATAAGTTAGCTGACTCAGTCAGTGATTTTAACTTAGAGTTTCTCATGTGGTTGCAGTCCTACAGAAGCAGGTACTGGAGTCATCTTAATAATCAAACAAGATGGTCTTTTGTTTTGTTTTGTTTTTTTTGCATACATGCCTGACACCTCAACATACCTGTATGTGGCTATTTTCTTCAGCAGGGTAGACTGAACTTCTTACATATTGGCTCGGGGCTCCAAAAGACAGGAAATAAAAACTTCCAGTGTCTTTAAGGGACCATTAATTTGGAACTGGCATAGCATCATTTCCATTGTATTCACTTGGTCAAAATAGTCACAGGCCAGATTAGATTCAAACTGGTCAAAGAACAACTCCACACCTCGATGGAAGGTCATGAGCAATGACAAGGTGACCAAGACGACCCCCAATCATCTTTACTTTTTGTTACCTTGCCCTTCCACACTGGATAGGGCTGATGCTGTGTAATCAATATGATACTGTGGAGATGATGGTCTGTGACTTCCCAGGCTAGGTCATATAAGTGATGTGGCTTTGACCAGTTCTTTCAGATTACTATCTTTGGGGAGAGCTGGCCCCCACGTTGAGCAGCCTTCCCACATGGAAAGGGCCTGAGGCCACTTATTAACAGCCTGAACCAACTTGCCAGCCATGTGAGGGAGCCACTTTGGAAACGGATCATCCAGCCCCAGTCAAGCCTCCAGATGATTGCAACCCGAGTCATTATTTATTTAACTTTTTATTTAATTTTTTTATAATTAATTTTTATTGGAGTATAGTTGCTTTGCAATGTTGTGTTAGTTTCTACTGTACAGCAAAGTGAATCAGCTACACGTATATATATATATCCCCTCTTTTTTTGGATTTCCTTCCCATTTAGGTCACCACTGAACAATGAGTAGAGTTCCCTGAGCTATGCAGTAGGTTCTCATTAGTTATCTATTTTATACATAGTACCAGTAGTGTATATATGTCAACCCCAATCTCCCAGTTCATCCCACCCTCCCTCTCCCCCCTTGGTGTCCATATGTTTGTTCTCTACCTCTGTGTCTCTATTTCTGTTTTGCAGATAAGATCATCTATACCATTTTTCTAGATTCCACATATATGTGTTAATATATGATATTTGTTTTTCTCTTTCTGACTTACTTCACTCTGTATGACAGTCTCTAGGTCCATCCACGCCTCTACAAATGACGCAGTTATTTAGACTGCAACGTGAGAGATCTCAAGCTTGAATCACCCATGTAAGCTGCTCCTGAATCTTGACCCACAAAAACTTTGTGATATAATAAATATCTATTATTGTTTGAAGCTGCTAAGTTTTGGGGTAATTTGTTATGCAGTGATAGATAAATAGAACAGAGGCCATTTGGGGAGATAACCCAAGGGCCCTGTTTATGGTTGTTTTTGCTAGTGAATCTCATGCAGTGTAGTACCTGACTCATAGTTCAATAACATCATAAAAGAAAGAGGGTCACGATATTATAGTGACTGAATAGACTTCCCATTGCATAGCTTCTTGGAATGGGGGTAGGACAAACATAGCAAGTGACAGGAAGTATGATACAGTGGAAGTGGGATTCTGAGTGCAGAAGAAGCATGATCTCCATGCAAAAAAAGACCACTCAGGATTTTGGCTGGCATGACAGGATTCCTGGCAACCCTGACTAGTACAGTAGAAGTCAGAAATGAAAAGCTTCTTGAAGGCTATAAAGGTTGTATCAAAGACTTCCTGTTTGTGCACATGTCCTTTCCTTCTAATATCAAAATTAATTAAACTGATCTGCAGAAAAACTGATTTGCTCTTCAAAGAAACTACTGGTTGCTGCTCAGTGACTTGTGTTCTGCTAGGCTGGCTACCCATGGATTCTGGGTTGATCTGTTCTTGTATCTGCTCAGTATATTTACTCTTTCTACATATCAAAGATAAACCTAAGCTTTTTTCTAAGTATTTTAAAGAAATACTGATTTAAAATCAGAAAAGAACAACAGAGTTAAATATGCATCCATAACACAAATTCTTAGAACTTCAGAAGTAATTATATAACTAAAATCACTATCCCTGTGTTTTATGGTTCACAACATTTTCCTATATCTTTGAAATTTTAGAGAAGACATCCAAGAGAATGAACTTGAACCATATTTTATTAATACACTTTTGGTGTAATACTTCCACACATCAGTATTTTTTCAATATATAATTGTGGAGTGGAAAATAATAAGAAAAATTACAGAGTTGAAGTGGTTTTTAGTTGGAATATTTTAGAAGAGTGATTTGTGATCAAATGCGGTATTATAAGTAAGATACAAATATCTTTATGTGTATATAAAATTCATATGTATTATTTTAAAATGAGCTAAGTTTGAAAGAAAGATAGAGACAGGGCTTAAGTAAGAATAGACAGGATAAGAGAGAGTATTCTAGGAGGAGAAATAGTAGATGAGGTGTTTGGAAAGGCAGACAGACAGAATAAGACACATACAAATGTCAGCAAGTAAGGTTCTTTGACTGTAGCAACGAGTGTGTGTTGAAAATCCCCTCTTGCCCATATGCCTTGTCGCACCTCAACCTGTCATGTCAAATTCCCTCCCCACAATCAGGGCACATACATTCTCTTAGATGTTTCTCTGGTTCCTGGGATGAAGCAATAAAAGCCTTCCACTCTCCCTCAAAATATGTTGCTTCCATTCCGTAGATAAACCTCTTGTATTAATGTTGGCAGACAAGCTCCGAAAAGGTAAGTGTGAACTGAAATGAGAGTGAGCTGAAGCAAAGCTCTCTGGGCACAGGGAGGTACACTTGGAAAGGATAGTGTTTTATCAGTGTGGGTGGGGCCAGTCAGAGAAAGGAAGACTTGGAGCAGGAGAAAGTCACACAAATGGCACATGTATTCCACACAAATTTTTTGTATTTTCAGATCAAAGGACTGTCTTTCAATATTGGAAGAATGAAAATCATGGTTGTCACACATTGCTCTTGTTAGACGTATATTTGGTTTGGTATCTTCCAATAAGGACAAGTAAACAGCAGAGTTAAATGTGCATCCTGTTTTAAATGGGAAAAATAATGTATTCTTTTTGAAGAAAATGTGGAAATACAGAAAAGTACAGAGAAGAAAGAAGAAGGAGTAGGGGGAGGGTGGAGGGGGAGAAGAAGAAACCACTGTTTGAGAAAACCACACTATTTACTTGGTATATTTTCTTCTCCCAGCCTACCTCCCCCCCCTCCGCCACAGCCTCCTTTTTTTCTGCACATAGCGCTTTAAATACACACACTGCAATTTTGTATTTTTCTTTTTAAAATAAAATTTATAAGTATTTTATTTATTAATTCTTTTGGTAACTATCACAAGAAATGGCTAAGCCATCTCTCATCATGTGTCAAAATGAAAATGTAGCAATTGGTTTCTTAACCATCCCTCTCTTTTTGGATATTTATGTTGATTTGATATTCACTGTTATAAATAATGCTGTGATAAACTTCTTTGTGAGCTAAGTTATTTCTGGATTTAGGAATTTCTTAAAGGATAGATGCCTGGAAATTTGACTACTTCAATCAAAGGACGGTAATAGCAAGTATGTTACTCTTTATGATATATGGACATTGGCTTGATTCTTTGATGATGAAGCTATTAAAATTAATAGGTTCTAATCAAAATCCAAAATCATATGTAAGACATGGTCCATTTAGACTTGGACTTCGCTCCAGACTTCAGAACTTGGTGTCTCTACTATGATTGTTCTCCTGTGTCTTGAATGCGGCATGGTTGCAAACATTGAATTCTAGTTAAATATACATAATTCTTACCTGAATGCTTTGTCACGCAAGGCATGGGAGGGGGAAGAGTAAAACAACTTTAAAAACAATACCCAAGGGGCTTCCCTGGTGGCGCAGCGGTTGAGAGTCCGCCTGCCAATGCAGGGGACATGGGTTCGTGCCCCGGTTCGGGAAGATCCCACATGCCGCGGAGCGGTTAGGCCCGTGAGCCATGGCCGCCGAGCCTGCGCGTCTGGAGCCTGTGCTCCGCAACGGGAGAGGCCACAACAGTGAGAGGCCCGCGTACCGCAAAAAAAAACAAAAACAAAAACCACAATACCCAAGATCATCAATCAACCTTCTTTGCCAAATAGCTTGAAAATTTGTGGAAATACAGTAATACTTAAAGCATAGAATCCTCTTCCTACTTTATTCAACTGTTTTAAAAATACATACTTATTGAATTATACCCTCCTTATAAAATTCCACTGAAATGACCGCTACACAGAATGTTTAGTTACAGAATTAAAAAGCTTTATGAACAAAGAAATGTTACTCTTGTGATATTGCTTACCTGATTTTCTCCTTTAGAAACTCACCTTTTGGAAATAAACTAAGCTGGTATTTTTATTCATTATACTGTTTCAAACCGTTTGCTTTTCACTAACCTTTTATTACCGTGTAAATATTTTTCTATGTTGTTATGAGTGCATCCTCCTATTAGGTTCAAATTCCGTAGTGTCATAATCACACAAAAGGCTGAAGTACTGATTATGCCTCAGATAATGTAGTTGTTAATGATCAACTTAATGTTAAAAGCCATTACTGCTCATTGACATAATTCTGAGAACATTATACTGTAGAAGTGCACCTTTTGTGTGGAAACAGAATGACAAAATTGAAATGTTAAAAGTTGAGTGTCTGAATAATAGCCTGTGAAATCATTTAGACAAGACCATTGTTGCCTCTATTGTTCAAAGACTAGAGAGTGACAGGATGAGACAAAAAAGGAGAAACACCACAAGGGCTCCACTTGCAGGTTTGAAGGAAGATGGAAAGTAAAGAAGATCTCTGTTTGTCGGTTTCCCTCTCTTCCTGGAGGGTCTTCGCCTAACAACAGAGCACCCTCCTCTGGCCACTTGCCAAAAGGGGATGCCTGCCTCATTTTTGATTGGCAGGAGTCGAGCCAGGCAGAAGTTGCTGCAAGTGCCCGGCAAGGATTTTTCCAATACAACGTTGCCTGAGAGTGACCAGAACAAGTCACCCACTGTTTTCTCCGTGCTGCCCACTCAAGGGTTTTTGGTCATGAAGCATTTGAAAGCTAGAAGGATGCTTTAAGAAGTCACCTTCCCAAACAATCTACCAGCTCACTTGGGTACTTTGCATCTTGGTGTCCGTTTTCTGTGGTATCTTTGGTCTATTTTTGATCTGGGAGTTGGGGGCAGGTCAAGAGTTTAGAGAGAGAGAAGGTGTGTGTATGTGGCGGTGCGGGGGAGAGATATGTATGAGCCCTCAGGCTTGTTTGATGGAGCCAATGGGACCTAAAACAGAGGTGTAATTCCCTGCTGAATCATCTCATTTCACTCTTCCATTTGCAAAGACTTCATTCTTTACACTGACGGACCACTTAATAATATCCATATTTGGTTGGTCACAACAGTACCCAGGTGAACAAATAGGAATGGGTTACAACTCATTAATCATTGTTACTAGAAAAATCCAAAGCTTATGATCTGCTTAGAGTGAGTGACAGTTATCTTCATGCAATATTAATGTTACTGTAAACTTTCTACGTTCCAGGGAAACATTCTAAATGCTTTAGATACGTTAACAGGGAGATTTTGCTAAAAGTAGGCCCATGCAGTGGAAATGCACACTGGTTTCAGACTGTCAGAGAGGAAGAAATGATAATTGTATTATCACAAGGGATACAAACTGATGTACATAATGTACCCCAATTTTAAAGAAAAGATCAAATCATGCTTGCAACTGCTGTTTAAGAAAGCAGAGAAATCTTACATAGTTTTAAAATAGTTCTATAAAAATTGATTATTTAAAATATTTTAGGGCTTCCCTGGTGGCGCAGTGGTTGAGAGTCCGCCTGCCGATGCAGGGGACACGGGTTCGTGCCCCGGTCCGGGAAGATCCCACATGCCGCGGAGCGGCTGGGCCCGTGAGCCATGGCCGCTGAGCCTGCGCGTCCGGAGCCTGTGCTCCCCAACGGGAAAGGCCACAACAGTGAGAGGCCCGCGTACTGCAAAAAATATATATATATATATTTTAGTTATGTTGAACTTAGTTATCTATTTATTGGCCACACGGCATGTGGTAACCTAGTCCCCCGACCAGGGATCGAGCCTGCGCCCCCTGCACTGGAAGTGGGGAGTCTTAACCACTGGACCACCAGGAAAGTCCTACATTGAATTTTTAAAGGAAACTTTTTCAAAGAATAGTTTTAGATTACGTAAAAACTGCAAAGATAACACAGAACTTTCCCATATATGTCACACCCACGTTTCCCTGTTATTAACATCTTACACTAATATGGCATATTTATTTTAGTTAATGAAACAATATTGATACATTATTGTTAATTACTGTCCGTAGTTGATTCAGATTTCCTCAGCCTTTTCCTAATGTCCTGTTTCTCTGGAACCCATCCAGGATAGCACATTATTTTTAGTTGTCATGTCTTCTTAGGCTCCTCTTGGCTGTTACAGTTTTTCAGATTTTTCTCGTGGCTCTTACAGTTTCTCAGCTCTCTCCTTGGTTTCGATGACCTTGACAGTTTTAAGTAGTGTTGGTCAGGTATTTTGCAGAATGTTCCTCAATGGGGATATGATGGGTGCTTTTCTCCATTGCAAACTTACTATTTTTTCCATTGTAGTCAGTGATATTTTGAGACTATGCAAATACTTTTTAAAGGATTGTTTTGGAGTGCCCCCCTTTTCTCATCATTTAGTAGGTCCAGATCAATCTCATCTAAAAATTGGTCCAATAAGTTAATTCCTTAAAAACAGATCGATATTTGAGATTTTCTCCAACAAGTATTGGTCTGCTGATACTTAGTAGGTTTATAAGAAATACTGATGAAAGATAGAGCATTGTATTTAATTAAATCAAACAATGTGGGAAAATAATAGGTTGACAACGGGAACAAGAACTTCTGTAAAGTGTATTTGGGATAAGTAATAATAGCAAAGCCAGAAGACAATGGAGCTTAACACATGTTGATACTGGTATCTATCAATTCCGGTGAATTTATATTCACCAACATTTAATCCTTTGATTTTTCAGAAGAAGACTTTTAGTTAGCTTTCTTCTTTAGAATATTCTATTCTTCCCCAAGAATTCTATTCTAATGCTATTGGGAAGAGTTATTTTAACTTTTGAGAAATAAAAAATTATTTAATTTAATTTTTTTTAAATTGAAATACAGTTGATTTGCAATGTTTTGGGAAGAGTTATTTTAAAATCAGGTCCACTGACGGCCAACGAATTAGGATATATTACCACCAACAGCACGGGGTCCTAATTAGAAAATGACAAACTACTTTGGGGAAAAGAAGGTCTAAATCTTTCTTTTGTTTTGCAATTAAATTATTTTCAAAGTTAATATTTTTATAATGCCTCACTGTTGTGGCCTCTCCCGTTGCGGAGCACAGGCTCCGGATGCGCAGGCTCAGCGGCCATGGCTCACGGGCCCAGCCGCTCCGCGGCACGTGGGATCTTCCCGGACCGGGGCACGAACCCGTGTCCCCTGCATCGGCAGGCGGACTCCCAACCACTGAGCCACCAGGGAAGCCCCCGTGTCCTTTTATTTAATACTCTGGATATCTGCTTTGACTATTGCCTTCTCTGCTATATTATCCGCTTTTCTAACAGAGCTGACTTGGGTCAGTTTTTGTCATATGTCATCCCTCGCCCCCAAAGACTTCTTGCTTTCTAGCCCCAAGTATTTTCTTTATTGTTTACAATTTACTTTTTGAATGCATTTTTTTAGTTTTTATTAATTGATTTATATTCTGATGGTACCTCCAAATTAATGTTTTCATATTGTCGTTACACTCAAATTACACCGAAACACCCAGTTTACTCATTTATTTGCTTCACTCTGTGTTCATGTAAAACATGGTCTTAGCTAGGTGTGAATTGCAAAGACAAAGAAGTCAGATTCCTCTTTTCAAAAAACTTATCCCCTCAGAGAACATTTTCGAGGTAACATCTTCTCTGAATCTGGACTGGTTTTGGAACGAGATCTCAGATTTTGGGGAAGCATGTTATGTGTCTTGGAATACATAAAATATGCCCCAAGGGGATTAAAAAGATTGCATTTTAGTGGAAAAGGAGATTAGCAGGTTCTACTTGTCATTATTCCATCGCTAGAATTTAAAGGTCTGAGCAACAGAGAGGGAGGACACGGAGAATGAGAGAAGGAAGGAGGTAGCAACGGAGAGGGTACAGGGAGTGTGGAGCTGTAGTATCAGCTGGAAGAAAACCCAAGATGTTGAGTAGCAAGGGGAATTTGAGAGAGTAAGTAAGAGTTCTGTGGAGGGACAGAAAGCAAATAAAATTCACTTGCTCCCTTTGACAAGGCTGAAAGAAATAGCCTCAGCTTATTTGTGTGCTTCTGAACCCTGGTTCACCCGCCACTCGTTCAGAGGCTGTGGGAAATCCAGATGCAGTTGTTGTTCTCACCGAGCTACATTAGGAACTGATCCAGCCTCTGTAACGTATCAGGAGGCTGCATTGGCAGCAAACAGATCCACTCCTAATGTAACTTGAGGGGAAAGCTTAATGCCTTTGCTCTGCCATTTGAATTTTTTGTTTGAAAGAGCATATAGATTATTTATAGTCCACCAGATAAACCTGAGGGTCTTTTAATAAACTCATAGATTATGTTGCTCAAAGGAGTTTATTGAAATAATATCTGAATTCTCCCGTGACAATGACATTCCATAAGAGTTTATGACTCTATCCCGTGTGGAATAGTATTTCCCACCTTACCCCAGGGTATCTGCGTATCATTTCAACATTCAAAAGGAAGATGAAAGAGTGACTTTAGGTCACTATACCAGATTCTCTCATAATTTTTTTCTTAAAAAAACCCAACAGACCAAAGCAGGTAGAGGATAACTGATAAAAAAAAACAAAACAAAAAAAAAACCCTAGGAAAGAACTCAACCAACTGCCTTCTAAGCAAGGGAAGTTTGAGCATTTTGATTAGCCTTTTTTGGGGGAAAATGTGAGTTTTTCTGGTCAGCATTAAATTAGGGGTTTAGAGGTTTGGCTTGGATCTGATCCAAGAAAGAGCAACCAGGACATACAAATCCATGTCATCGTAGCCAGAAGCTTTGATTCCAGCTACATTTATTTATTCTCGGACGCGCCTGAGGAGCTCACAGTTGTCTGGAAGTGTGGGGTTATCACTCACACACTCACATCACCACCGTAGCTCACCTCCACACGTCCTCAGGGGATTGTTTCGCCGTCTTTCAGACTTAGGGTTGTTTCCCTTTTTTAAAAATTAAACCACTCTATTACATTGTATTGCTTGAAGTCCAAAAATTTTAAAAAGTTCCCCAATTTTTGTCCATTTTACCTTTGTATTTTTTCCCCCATCGGTCCTTTGACCCCCAGTTTTCCTCATCCCTGTCAGAGGGCCTTATTTGCTCCAGCTGTCTCTTCAAATCTCATGTCTCACTTGAAATTTCATTTAAAAATCTCTAGCCTCTCCCTGTCTTCCCTGCTCATTTCTCCCTTGGCTGCCATTTATTTAACTTTATAGTGACATTTTCTAACTCCATAAAGCCTTCTGAGGTAACAGTTTTTATGAAACACACATGATTCTATTGTATTATTTTTTTTTCCAAAAGAGAACATAGCCAGAAAAGAACAATGGAGAATTGTTTTCTTTCAAATAGGACAAGTTAAATAACAAAATCAGAGAAATCTTAGAGTGAGAAGGAAGTTTTAAAAGTCATCTTGTCAAAGCCCTTCATTTTGTAATGAGGAAACTGAGTTCCAATAAGGTGGGGTTTTTTTTCTTAGAGTGACATGGCTTGTGCAACCGAGGATGGAGTTGGTTCTCTTCTCCCCCAGTTCAGTTTCCTTTCCATTCCACCATATTGGCCTTCTTAGACGTTTGCCTTGAGCCAGAGGTGATGCAATCACAGAAGTTCACTAAGAGGGATGATTTCCAGAATGGCTTCACTCATTCAATAAACATTACTGAGGACCCACTTGAGCACCATTTTGGCACCAGGGATACACAATGAGTAGTTCCAAGTCCCACCCTCGTAGAGTTTACATTTAAGTGAAGGAGATTAGTGATAAATAAATAAGAATATGTAATGCCAGGAAGAGATAGGAGCTGTGAAGAAAAATACAGCAAATAAGAGAACAGAAAATGAAGAAAGGAGTGTGTGTAGGTTTGGGGTAGAATGGTCAGGGTGAACCTGTCCAAGGAGGTGACATGTGGGCAGAGGTCTGAATATAGTAAAAGCGTGATCCACCAGGCCATACTGGAAAGAACATTCTAGGTAAAGAGAAGTACAAAAACCCTGGTGTGTGAAAGGCCAGTGAGACCTTTATTACACACACAAGCAAGTTTCATTTTGAGAACACAGGCATAACTTTCAGTTTACCCTGTGGGCTTTTCAGTATGTATCAATTGACTAAAATGAAGAACGTTTCAATTTTACAGACTTTCTTTTAAGGACTGAATTGTACCAGATTCACTAATTGGCCAACTCACTTGTTCTCTGTCTTTAATTGTAGGACCCAGAAAATGGGGGCACATTTTTTCCTGCTACAAAGACACATAACTAAACAGAACCATCCTCATATCTGAGTTTAGCGTTTAGTTAAGTGGCTCTGTCACAGAGACAGATTATATAACTGGCAGAATCAACTACTTCTTTGGAGTTGCATACTGGCTTTCCACATTGCAACCTAAAGGGAATGCCACAGGAGACTTTTATGAAGCCAACAAACTGTCTCAGAGAAAAAGACTCAGCACCAGGGTTGAGAGGGGAGATTTGGGCACGAGCTGCTGCTGTTTTTGTAAACCTATGCCCTGGGATCCCCACTCTCCTGATAAGGAAAAGGCTAGCCCATTTTGACCTTTATAGCCTGTTGCAAAGTCATTGCTGAGCTATTATTTGAGTAGCTTGAGGTAGAATAATGTTCAACTCAGCTTCCTGGAGCTGCATTTGAAATGCAATTAATTGACTGCTGTTAGTTGTCAATTAACATTTATTATCAATTAGTTCATCAAATTGATTAGTTGGCAGGACCTTAAAGTCTAAATGCACTCCTCTCCATTATAAATATGTCTATAAGAGTAAAAGCTACTCACTAATTGATGTCAAACTGGAATTGCTTATGCCGGACTTGACTCTTGTCCATATTGCATTTTAAAATCTATATCAAGTGAACTTGGATAATACATGTAAGGTTCACACTTTTAAAATGTGCATGTTGTAGTTGTTTTTTGGGGGGCAATCAGTAAACATGCCAGGTGGAAACTTTATACTAATATTAAATATCACATTTAATAAGATTTGTTATTTCATAGTCTCATATCTAGAATGATTTTACTTTGGAAAAAAGCATCCTGTTTCTCTGGGTTGCTGAGATTTTTGTACACCTTGAAACCATGCCTGTGTCAATTTTAACATTTGGTGAGTCAACTAATAGAATGTAAGCTTTCAATAGCTGTCTAAAGGAAAGTTAAATATAAATGTGCATAATTTACAACTTTTGCTATTTGAAAGAGAGGCATATACATATTTTTATCACTTGTCTCCCCCCAAAAACTTTTCTAGAATATACTCAGCATTCTAGAGTATTCTGCATTCTATCCATTATCTAAGACTGATTAGCAGATTTTGAATTCCCCCTTCCGTCTCTCCTTTTAGTCAAGAAAACCCCGAACAAAACAAAAAACAGATATACCATCGCTTAAAAAGACCCATTTTGTGTGTGTCTGTGTGTGTGAGAGAGAAAAGGAAACTTACAAATGTTTAGCCGTCAGCATATAATATTTTGTCTTATTTTTGGTACAACTTAGGATGAAGCATGGAACAAAACTGAAAATTGACCCCTATTTATTAAACAAAACGCAAGATACCTACAAGGGATTACTCACTTTTATTGCCTTTGTGCAAAAAGATAATTCCTGCCTCCTCCCATCCCAAATTGTGACCTAAATATGGCTGAAAGACACAACATGTGACCTGCTTAGCACTGCCTGCCATGGCCTCGAGCCACAGCAGGAACTCTATTAGAGGGAACGGCACAGATGCTACCAGATGGCCAACATATTGTCCAGAGATGACCCATGTATAATTGCAGAAAGTTCAATACATTCAGGTTTTGAATTTAATTGCATTGACCACCTTACCTACTGCTGCTGCATGCTTTAATTTATTTAAGGTGGAAACATAGTTTGAGAGAGAGTGAGGGACCTCCTTACAGTGTTATCTTCCTGCCTTTTGCCAAGCACCAAATTGCCTAAAGATGTGATTGCAGGTGTTACCGGCTACCTGAACTATGAGCAATTTGTGACATATTTGCTTGGGATCCAATAGATAGAGAGTTTTGCTGTTAATCAACTTAGCAATATTGCCCAGCTGCACGTAAATATATTTGCATGTATTTTTCAAGAGTTTTTGGTGGGGAGTGGGAATGCTGATGGGGTGAGACTGTACAATGTATCGCCACTTTAGCCTTCACTCCGTTGCTTGTACAAAAAAGTTGGTTGAATTTTAGTTACTTTGCCTTTCCCCACCCCCACTTCAGCTCTAGCAATGTGACCCAGTCCCCATGAATTTATATTTCCAGTACTATGATATTATGTTGGAGGGAAGGGGACATTAAATTCATTTTGCTGCATATGCAAATATATAGTCACTTAAAAATAAGAACTTAGACTTTATTTACTATGGATTTTGAACCTTTTCTCTTCTAAAGAAAAATGACAATTATATAAAGATAGAGAACTATTGTTTCAGCTTCCTCTTGCAGGCTGTTATTTCTTAAAATGTTTCTGCTAAGCAAATGTAATCACAAAGGCATGCGTTATTAATTCAAAATAGCTTCTCAAATGGCTCAAGCTCTGGAATGGCAGCATGTATGTTGCGATGTCATCTGTCATAATTCTTTGCTCTTATATCGTGCCTTTTCTCCAAGCCACTCACATACTACATTTGCTTTGTGTCTATATTCAAGACAAAAGATAAATCCTCATTTTGTTAGAACTTTCCAATCTATTGCATCTTTTCATATTTACACTGCAGACAGCCTACTGATAGATCTGATTGGTTTCCCTGATATGTCTTGAAAGAGAAGTCACGAAATAGTCAAGAAAAATTACATTCCTCTGCCATAATCTGATTTGAGGATAAATTTTATGGTGGAAGCCATTTTACATTCATCCAATGATGTATTTACAATACATTCAATGATGTATTTCTGACCCTTGTCATCATTAATTATGCTTTACAAAGTCCTACTTCCTGTTTAAAATCTGAATCCAAATCATTTGTACCAAAAGAAGTCCATCTTAAGTGCTTCACAAAAACTTTAATTTTTAAAATAAGAATACGTTCTCATGAAAACAGTTAAATGTTAAGACATGGTGTTAGGGGGAGGGGGTGGGAAAAAAAAAAAGACATGGTGTTAAACAAACAAACCCAATTATTGTAAAATTAAAGAGACTTCCTGAGTCATTATTTTATGATTTGGACCTGCTAGTAGGTATTTTAGGATGTCACAAACCCTACTGGGTAGTGTTCCTTTAAAAGCAGAATAGCAGCTGCTGTCAAAAATGGAATGCACCCCCAAAACTTGCTGTTTATTCATATCCCAGTTAAAGCTGAAACAAACAACTGAAACTAATCACGCTTGAAGTTGGGTATCGCCTTTGTGAGCTTTATGAGCCTATTTCTCTGAAATTAGGAATTGCCTGAGTGAAATGTTTCTAGCTAAACTGCTTTCTACTGAAGTCATGATTTTTACAGTCAGATAAATGCCCCTTAAGCTCCATTTATGTAAGCATCAGTGACATCCAGTGGCTAGCATGCTGATCACAAGTGCATCTCCCCGAAGTATGAGGGGGCCCGTGGTAGGGAGATGGCATTGGAATCCACTCTGCATTTTGGTGATGCTGTTTCTACTTAAGAAAGTTGATTTTATCAATATCAAACGTGGTCCTCTGATTAGGACGACTAAATATCCCACCGAACTTTGAAGTAGCATTGATAGAAATGAGACTTGAAAATGGGAAATCAAAATGCACATAGGGGCTGCATAGGAAATACCATTGCTTGGAAAACATAATTAGCATCCACACTACACCCAAGGCTTGAAACTCTGCAGGTGTGATTCAGAAATGGTTCTCGGACTGCTTACGCAGCTTTCAGTTATACAAAGAGGACTTGTAAATTATGGCAAGACTGGTTCATTATGCAGAGTCGGATGGTGTTACCATTCATGTTTCAGACACATATGCTTCATAAAATGGTCCACCTTAATTTGAAAAAGGTATGACTTGCAATTATGTCAGCCACACACATTTATTTGCAGACAGTCAATTCATATTGATCATAACCCAACCTTACGATGACCTTGAGGAAAGGTAGTCTGTGACGAGTATAGATATTGGGATCAATACCGGAGTGCAATCGACTGCACCTACTTACTGATAAATGATGTATAAAGGTACACTATTTTCAGAAACAAAGATAATAACAGCTCATTTAGTCAACTCTTTGTAAAGGTTTAATATTGATACATGTAGTTATAATGACATCCTAGGGCATTTTCAAATGGTGGAAAACAATAGGGTGCAGAGTCGCTGAGCACATCAAGTAGGAAGAATCATTACTTTCCAACTCCAAATAAGAAATTCCGGGATATTTATGTCAACATTGCTGAGAACTAGGGTACTCTCTAAGCCGTGCAGAGAGCCCACGATTCCAACTGCTGCTTTGCTTCAGTTTTCTTCTCAACGTGCCAGGTCTAGTGAAGCGAAGCACCCCATTACGCGGGAACAAAGCCTCCAGGACCACATATTGTACGTTAGTACTACCCTCTCTTGCACATTTGCCACGGAATTAGCTTGCCTATCCACAGGTATAACCAACCGTAATCATGAGGAAGAGAGCATTTGGTCTCAGCACATCTGCTCCACGTTGATGCGTTCCCCTCTGCTATGCAAAGTTAAAAGAAAGGATGTTAACAAAAATTTCCCCCAATTGTTCCTTTCTCTTTGCTGGGAATTCCACAGAGTGAGCACTTGGCAAGTTATGCAGAACCTAAGTAAATAGAGTCCATTGGCAAAATGGTAACAGGTTGTGCAGCTTAATTGGAGGAGAGAAGTTCAGGAGCCAACCCGGTGTCTGCTGCACCCAGTTGGTAAATTGTGCCTGTGGTGAGAACAGAGTGATTTTGCAGTAAGCTCATTTTGGGTAACTAGTCAGCCTGCTACTGTGAGCCAAGAAATATGCGGATTTGGTTTCAGTGTGGGTTTTTTTCTCCTTTTTTTTCAGTGTAAAATATATTTCTATATCTTGAGCTTTGTTTATCTTTTGCCAGTATGATTTTGAGAAATCGATGCCAGCACTCTGATATTGTCTTCCTAAGGGAGGGAAATACTAAGAGACATTTGTGGCTATTAAAACCTGCAAACAGAAGGAAAAGGCTCCCGTTCGCATGGATTCCACTGGAACGTTTTCCCTGAATGCTTAAGTTTCTAAATTGATCCCTGCAGTTAATCTCCTGGTCACATTTCTCAAGCCAGATGCTTTTTTCACACGGTCTTTCTGTTTTTCGTGCCGTCGTGTCATTTGCTCCCTCCTTTTGCCTCTTAGATGCTCACGAAGCTTTTTATTAATAAACCTGTGTTTTCAATACAGTACTACATCAATACACCTCCGAGTGGTTCCATTAGTCAGCATTCTGAAAAATCCTATGCTCTATTGAAGAACTGTAAATCTCCATTATTGCTTCCCATAGCACAAATAAAGGACACCCTCTTACCTCCCTGGCATCCTCTGCTAATTTTTAAGGGTGAATGCATACGCTGGCACAGGCGCTTTGAGGTGCTGAACTTTGTGGGGTTTTGTTTTTTGGCTGCATTGGATCTTCGTTGCTGTGCGCAGGCTTTCTCTAGTTGCGAGCGGGGGTTACTCTTCCTTGCGGTGCGTGGGCTTCTCATTGCGGTGGCTTCTCTTGTTGCAGAGCACGGGCTCTAGGCGCGTGGGCTTCCGTAGTTGTAGCACGTGGGCTCAGTAGCTGTGGCTTGTGGACTCTAAAGCACAGGCTCAGTAGTTGTGGCGCACCGGCTCAGTTGCTCCGCGGCATGTGGGATCTTCCCGGACCACGGCTTGAACCCATGTCCCCTGCGCTGGCAGGCAGTTTCTTAACCACTGCACTACCGGGGAAGCCCTGAACTTTGTGTTTATGTGTCTGGGGAGCTTCACTGCCACTGAAGACACCCTAAAACACCTATAATCAAAGAACATGCTAATTTAAGGTATTAAGAACCAATTTACTTCAGGTCGCTTCAGCCTTCCCTTTTTCTGAAACCTCTCACTAATCTAATGGGACAGGCGAATTCTGGACTTCAGAATTTTCCGTTCTGGAGCTGTGTTATTTGACTGCAATGTGTTATTAACGGACACAAAGAAAATATAAGTAATTAGAGCGATAAGAGAGATTTTTGTATACATCAGACGAAAGGAGTAGAACCATCTTTAGTACTAACTAAAGAACTTTGGATGTTTACTACCTAAGACCAGGGTGACAATTACATTTCTGCAAGGCTGTAAGAAAGGATTTGGTCAGTAAAAGGTGTGGCTTCTTTCTACTCTTATGATTTTCCCAAGAGAAAGCACAGTGGAAGTTAGAAGAAGGGCGAGCTTGTACAGTGCGGGATGGCAGCTGGGAGGACTGTCTGAAACTGGCTTTGCCTCTCAGTCTGGGTTTCCTCGAAGGGTCCCTTTGAAAGCTACAAGTGCTATATATTTGACAAGAGGAAACTAATTTTTCATAGCACTAAAGGTGCTTTTCGTAAAGCGGATTTAGGAATCCTAAGAAAAAAAAATTGTAGTAATATCTCAGAAATCCCTGATCACTCTGGGACCAGTCACTTTATATCTGGCATCCTCAGCTCACTTCGTTACAGGTTTCCTTGTTTGAGGGATACCACAAGCAACTCTACTGAGAGTTTCAGATGGTCCTGCTTTGCCCGTATTTGCTGCCTTGCCTCTGGGCTCTGACCAGGACCCTTCCTGCCTGCCTAGATGCTAACTAACTCATTAGGGACATAGGCCTATACCCTGCTCCAGATCAATTTTTGCTGCCAACCTTCTACTTTAATTTCACTTTTGGTTGGTATCTCCACTGAGAGCAGGGAGCATTTAGCTGTGGCCAGGGCTCTGTGAGTTTCCTGGCACCCAGCTGCTCTCTGCTGACTCTACCTGGGCTAAGCCACCCAAGCTGGTCTCTGGCCTGCTTCTTTGATCGATCGTGTACCATCCTTAGCTAAAATTTATCTTCAAGATTCCATTTCAGTTATATGCGTCCCTCTGCCTCTTCTCAGTAACTTCTGTGGTCCTTGGGGTGCTAGGGCCTATCGTAGTGGGTCATTCCACGTGGGTGTGCCTTGCTGGGAAGCATCCTTGCTCCAGATTGTTCCTTGGAGCCCACGTCTCCATTAAAACTCCAATATTTCATTTAGTTGGAGTGATTCTATATGTTGGATTGCCTAATGAGGAATCCCCGATGGACAAATGGATTATTCTATTGGATCTAAATGATATTTACATTTTAATAGGAATGCTGAGAAACCTCAAAGATTTACTCGACATTGAGGGGGTGGAGAAAGGAGATTATTTTAAGACTTTTGCATCTTTTAGTAGCAGTCCTCAAATGCCACTCTAGTCCAGATATGTGTAAGGTCAGTCACCGGCACATGATACCCCACTAGGTCTACACATGCCACCATAACCTGTGTTAAGAACAGCAGCAGAAGAAGACAGTGGAGTGGATTTTAACTGAAGGTCACAGACGGGCATTCCACACATGTGACATTTAATTTAGACCCTGAACCTCCCTGGATTCCCACTAATACCTACGTTCAACAATTTCTACTTGCTGGAGGTGTGTCGTGAATTGTACCTTCTGGTAATTCAGTATCATTATAAGTAAATGGATTTCCTTTGCTGGGGGCCCTTCACTCTGACAGGGACAAATCATCCTCGGTGAGAGACAGAAGAAACTTAGGAGAGGTAAACTCTCAATTACTCTGCCCACCCCAGCCTTGCCAAGCAAGTAGGAACACCAAGCTGATGTGATTATTTTTCTAGGACTCAACGGCTTCAGTCCTTCGATAACCCTGGATTCTGGGGCTGGAATCTCAAATGCTTTAAGACACACACAATTTTTTTTTAAGGCAGATTTCCCATTTATCACTAAATAAAATTGCCCTCTGAAGAAGAATACCTAAGGTAGATTTTCTGCTAGGTTCTACCTGATGAAAAAAAAAAACACTTTATACACATTCAAAGAAGACTGCAAAATTGCAAAAACAATAGTACTTTTCCATATTAATTAACTTTGAATTACAGCCGCACTCTTAAATAAGTGCATATGACATTCATGGTAATGTTAAATTAATTCTTTATGATCAGTGCTATTGCAATCAATACTAAATGAATTCGTAATGATAAGATACTTAAAATAAAGTGTTACCACAAAAACAATAAAAAAGACCATCATTATCCAAGCTATAGCACACTAATAAAGTATTAGCTCAGTAAGCTGGTGCTATCCATGACAATCAATGGCAGATACTTAATTTCTTTCTGCTTGCCCATGTCTTGCTTTTCCTGTAAGGGCTGTGTAAAAGCATAGTCTTTTGATTGTACTGTAAATTATACAGCGAGGAGGAACTACAGTACTCTTATTATTAAATAATTTTGCTGGAGCATTTACTTTACATGTCACCTCTCTGCCAAAGAACTCAAGGCATATTATACACACCAATTTACATTTCAAATAGATTCCTTTTTTGCCTCTATGTCCTCCTCATGAGTCATGTAATTTTTTTTTTCTTTTCTTTCTTTTTTAATGTCCCCCTCTCCATGCTTTCTTTCATAGATGAGGATATTTGCAAGGTGCATGGGGCAAAAATCTTGAAAATGGCTTTACTGGTTGCTACACTTTGACTTTTTCATTTTAATGCTGCCAAAAGACATTGTAAGGGTAGGAATTAATGGCTATATCACATCTGACCTTTACTATTCAACAAAGAATCAATCAATTATGAAGTTAAGAAGCAATAAAGATCTTCTGTACTTCCTCCCTCCTCCCCTTCTTCCTTCCTTCCTTCCCTTTCTTTCTTCCTTCCTTCTATTATAAGAACTATTTTGAGCATCTCCATATGTCAGATATATGCTGGGTCTTGGAAATACAAACAGAAAAAAACATAGTCCTTACCTTCTAGTTTAGGTAGAGTCATGGAACAGGTACTGGGCTTGGTATCAGATCTGGGCCAAATCTTAGCGCTTTCACTTTCTTCACTGTTTGATCTTAGGCATTATGACAGAGACTAATTCCATTTCAAATTCCTCTTACTTGGGACCATGAAAAGCTATACGTCCCAGCAACTGTGCATTTAAATAGGATTGTATGAGTAGTTCAGGTTAATTAATTATAGGTAGAAATTGTGTGTGTTACTTCTGGGTGAAGTCAATGAAACACTCCTGTGTAATTCTCCAGTTCTCTCCTTCCCAACCTATAAGACGACTTCATGTTGAGGTGGTACAACCACAAAATGGAAGCTACCTGGAAGCTAACTAGAGCCTTTGTAAAGAGAAAAGCTGCTATGGAGAGGTACCCAACTTGTGGGTGACTTTGTGTGATGGACACACAAATTGTGTTTGCTTCTTTTGTAATTGTTTGCTACTGTAGCATAACCTAAACTATCCTAACCAACACAGGCATTTAACCTCTCTGAGCATCTGTTTCTTCACCACAACACAGGGACAATATATTTCTTACCTGCATAATGAAGTTACTGAGAAAATCAAATAAGATAGTTAACACACAACCCACAAACTATTTCAGTAAGAATTATGCACTGGTTGGCCTTGTCTACTCTTAGATTCCAAAATTATAAATCAAATAATTTCATAAGATCCATTTGGCCCTGGTATAAGACTCTCACAGCACCAGGAAATGTTTAACTAAAGATTTTATAAAAACAAAGTGGTTTGTTGAAGATGATGAAAACTCACTCTCTGTAATGGGAGTTATATGTAAATTACCGCCACTGTGGGCAATGATATCTGTCTTCCATTTTTCTTCCTCAGGGCCTGATGAGACTGTTATACGCTGTCCTGATCTGGAGCTCATGAGTGAGTTCCATATTCTCTACCTCATAGTCTGCACCAAGATGTCCAATATTTACTTAAAAGCTTTTGTTGCTAAGCTTAGATTTTGTTCGTGCACTTACTGAAACTACAGACTTTATTTGCCAAGATTTTAAACATCTATTTTAATGGGAAGTTTTGCTTCCTTCTAATAGTCTCTGCATATCTAAGTTCTGTCTGTGTTTTCTGCCTACCTACCCTGAGAGCTGGGTCGTGTTCTCTTTGCTGGCTTTCTCCTCTCCATGAAAACTAAAATTCCATCCAGGTACAAAATGGGATTTTAAAGCTCTCTTGATGGAAGAATTGCTTTTGTTTGTATTCAAAACTCAAAACTGAGCCACTGCCCCACCTCCCGCCCTATAAGACCAGATACTTTTGAAAGTGGCATCTTGAATTGTACTGTTAAAATCTCCACAGTTTAGTTAGAAGCCCTATACAAATGCAAATTTAAATCAGAATTATCATATTAAATCAGTATTATTATAGAATTAACTGAGGATATGTGAATTCATTCAGTCATATAGTCATTCATTCATTCAATAGACGTTTCTTGAATACCTACTGTGTGCCAGGCACTCTTCTAGGCACTGAGCAATGCAATGGTGAACAGTCATTTGTATCTCTGATGTCATTAAGTTTATATTCAAGGAGTAGGGAGCAGATGGTAAACACTAAACACAGGATAGCTTCAGATGATAAAAAGTACAGTGCATGGTAGAGAGACACTGAACATGGAGTGGGTGGCTATTTTAGAAAGGGTAGTTAGAAAACAAGTATCATCACTGAGTACGTGATGATACTTGGCTTTAACCTGAAAGGTGAGAGCAGAACTATTTCTTCTTATTAGTTACGGTAGGCATCATGCCTATGGTTAGGAGTTTTTCAAGGGCTCATGAAAGTATTTTAGACCTGAAGAATGTTATTGGCGTTAATTTAGGAAAAGAGTACTGCAAAACTGAAATCGACATTACTTATTTAAATGCATACAAAATGTCTATTGTAACTAATCAACTATAACTCAACTGTTCTCATTTTCTATAAATTCCATTTAATGTGAGTATATTTTAATATATTTGATCTGATATGCTTAGAACCCACAAAAATCTCCTTGGCTGAGAAAGAGCTAGCTGTACGAGGATCTTGGGGAGGAATATCACAGGCAGAGAATGTCTTGAAACAGAAGTGTATTTGATGTGATTGAGGAAGAGAAAGGAAGATTTGGCTAGAAAACAGTGAGTGAGGGAGAGTAGTATATGAGATGAGATTGGAAACAGATAGTTTCCAGATTGTGAAAGTTTTATGCAGGGTAAAGGAAATGGAGAATGCCGCTTCTCAGCACACTCTTTTTTTTTTTTTTTTTTCTGGTTCAGTGTTGTGGGTGTGAACATGTGTGTGTGAGCGCTTCTTTCTTTTTTCACACGTATTTGTGTTTGAGAAGTTGTTAAGCAAGGGATGAAGGATATTAGTTGTTTTCTTATGTGCTCTGGCTGTTCCTCTACATAGATTATTGCCTTGATGCCTTCACTCATATTCTTAGACCCAAATATTCTACTGTATTTCCATGTATTTACCATTCATAGACCAAACAAGACCATCCCATAGACTAACTGACTTTACGGTGGTAGATTCTTGACTTTCGGACTGAGCCCCAATTATATTTGTCTTGTTTTGTTTTATCTCACGTCAACATGGCTGGTTCCCAGACTTCAGGAAGGGTTTCGAAGTCATGGGGTGCCCATAGGGAATTTGGACAGCCATTGAACGGAGGAGCCAGCCACCTCTTCTTGCCTTGTCGTGGGACCAATCTTTCACTCCAGAGCGTAAGCTCAGTGCGTTTGTTCCAAGTGCTGTGTCATTCACACTTATTTTATGATAATGTCCAGTTACCACTGAATATGAAAAATATCTTAAAATAATTGCTTTATCAGGTATGGCTCCAAGCTTTCTTTTATGCCATTTGGGGGAGGAGGCTGGGGCGATTTAGTGCTTTGCCTGCCAAGTCACAAAACATCTTTGCTGCTTTCTTTTTCCCTTCAATTGTCATTGAAAATAACTAGTCATAATGCCTTTGTAAGCCCCGCCTGGCCTCAGCTCTGCGTAAATCGTGCTCCCAAACAGGGCCCCTTGCTTTAGAGGTCCCATTGTGGGAGTGATTTAGGTAGAGGCAGGATCATGAATAAAGAACACTCACCCTCTCCTTCAGAGGCAGGGCGAGAGAGAGCCCGGGAGAGCCCTTCCCAAACATCTCTTTTCAGCACCACTATTTGGCTAAGAGCTTTAATTTCATTAGACAAATGGGGGCTGGGTTTTTCCATGCATCTCAGCCTCCTTTTAATGTGTAAATTACATAGGATTTGCCACTCATTACAATGGTGATATGATTATTGGCCTCAAACAGACCACACTGCACCGGGCCCCCAGTGATAGGCCAGCTAAGAAATGGCATGTGTGGGAAAAATTGGATAGCACATGTTTTCTGACCACCAGCCCTCAAGAGAATTGAATTCACAAGCGTGAGGCTCCACTGGGTTTACTTCAAGCAAAGTTGACTTCTGGGTGGAGGTGACATCATGGTAGGGAATGAGGTCGTTATGGGATGAGAGCTGCCTGGGGCCAGAAACAGGGGCCCAGGGGAAAGCTTTTGGGATTTGGAGGTGGAAGGCACAGCCTTGGCTGTTTTTTTTTTTTGTTTATTTTTTTGGTATGCCGTCCTCTCACCGCTGTGGCCTCTCTGGTTGCGGTTGCGGAGCACAGGCTCCAGACGCGCAGGCTCAGCGGCCATGGCTCACGGGCCCAGCCGCTCCGCGGCACGTGGGATCTTCCCGGACCGGGGCACGAACCCGTGTCCCCTGCATCGGCAGGCGGACTCTCAACCACTGCGCCACCAGGGAAGCCCGCCTTGGCTGTTTTTTAAAAAATTAATTAATTTTCGGCTGCGTTGGGTTTTCATTGCTGCGCGCGGGCTTTCTCTAGTTGCAGCGAGCGGGGGCTACTCTTCCTTGCGGTGTGCCAGCTTCTCATTGCGGTGGCTTCTCTTGTTGCTGAGCACGGGCTCTAGGTGTGTGGGTGTCAGTAGTCGTGCCTTGCAGGCTTCTGTAGTTGTGGCACGCGGGCTTCAGTAGTTGTGGCTCATGGGCTCTAGAGCGCAGGCTCAGTAGTTGTGGCTCACGGGCTTAGTTGCTCTGCGGCATGTGGGATCTTCCCAGACCAGGGATGGAACCTGTGTCCCCTGCACTGGCAGGTGGATTCTTAACCACTGAGCCACAAGGGAAGTCCTTGGCTGCTTGACTGAAGACAAGTCACTCAACTCCTCTGAACCTCAGTTTCCCTGTTCACAAAATGGGGATCATAAAGTCCCTGCAATACCTGCAGGTTACTAAAGGGCATCATTTTTCTGAAGCCCTGCTACATAGGACTCTGCTAGGGAATATCACCCCCATTGTCTCACTCATTCTTTATAGTAACCCTCAGAGCCGGCTCTGGCTAAGCACTTTAAGGAAAGTTAAATAAGCCAGTGCAGCCTCTCCCCCCAAATGCTCTGTGGGCGTGGAGTTTTGTGAGAAAGTTTACAGCTTGGAAAATGCTACAGAGTATGTCCGCTCCTCCTTGACATGTTGGTAGCAACCTGCAGTGCATGTTAGCACACCTAAAGACCCTGAGAAGCTTCTTATGAAAATGTTTTTTGCTTGTTTGATTTGTTTTCTAGTGCAGAATTTCTGACGAGACCACCTTCCCTCCTCTCCCACCCTAGCAAATGTGTCAACCCAACTGCCCAGGACTTAAGTCTTCCATAGAGGCAGTGACACCAGGGCTCATTACTGACTTAAGAATGAAGAGGTAGTAGAAAATCCACGGGTCTCTGTTAGAAGAATACCCTCTGCTTGGAAGAAGCTGGCAGAAAAAGACACTTTCAAGAGCAAATACTCTGTGAGTTCATAATCATGATGGGAAGCTCATCCTGGCAGAACTAGGCCACTATTTGGGCATAGTGGGGGAGGAATTTATTGTCCCCTCCACCCAAAGGAAAATTTGTTCTAAAAGGATGGACTACAGGACACTGTTTCTACTTTCTCCCATTCATTTATTCACTTTGTAATTTTTTATGAAGCCCAATGTATCCCCCATCTATGATCTATATTATGCCAGAAATTTAGACATTCAGCTACACAAGACTCCCTACTAATCCAAACTTAAGCACCGCTATTTCACTAATGGCTTTTAACACCACCATCTTTTTCGGAGTCCATTCCTCAGAACACTAGGTCAGAAAGAAGATTGTAAATGTTCCTGAAAGATCCAGTACATAGGCATATTTGCTGGGGAAGGGATTTCATTGGATATTCTGGGTTAATAAGCAAATGAAATGTTGTTGTTGTTGTTTTTTTTTTAGTACAGGACATCTCAGTGCTTTGAATATGCATGGTGATTCTCTAAGTGTGTGATGAGGCTAGGTGAGTGGTGATAGCCTGTAACATCTTCCAAGCTATATAGTTAGCCAGAGAATTCTTTGTCCGTGGAGCAAGTCTTGGTAGCAATGCAACCTCTGAGAGTTCTTGTAAGAAACAAATGAGATATGTTGATAATATTGGCTAGCACAGTACACACATGGTAGAGATTCAGTGGATGATGTTCTCTGACAGCTATAGGATTCAGGCAGGTCTTAGTCTCTTTACCTACCTTTAAGTGTGCTTTGTTTTCTAATCTAACTGTGACCTGGGCTGGTTCCTCGATCCTGGTTCCCTTTGTTGTTCGCCTCTGGGAATAGAGGCCAGCTTATCTCCCACCCAGTACTTCTCCTTTCCCCAGATACTGCCGGAGGACTGGAGCTGGACTATATCTAGTATTTTGTCCATTGACCTCTTTGAATAACAGCTCAGGCACTGCTAGATGCTGAGAAGGACTTTCCCCCAGAAAATGTGCTGCCCTGTCTCACATTTTGATCAGAAATTTCAGATGTTCATGCAGGCTTAGACTGGTCTTGCGTTTACTCTCTCTCCGTGGACTGTACAGAATGCCCAGCTGCTACCTCTCCACTCTTGGTTCACTCCATCCTCCCCATTGAGAGCTCCCAGTTTGCTACATGGCCAGGTCTTTGTGGACTTGGATTATCTTAGAAATGTTCTAGAACTATACCTTATTTACAAAAGTAACTTTGTGCCTGCTGTAACGCAGTGGGAGGTGGCAGGACACAGCTAGAACTCTGCTCTCTAGAGCTACTGGATGATTCTCTTTCTGCTCTGCTAATGCAGTTGATTCTCTTCTACTTAATTCCCTGTTTGCTTCCTAGAAACAAAAGATGACTCGTGCAGAAAAGTTTTGCTGTAACTTTGATCATTTTATGTATACTAAGATAGTTAAGTGTCATTTTCACCAAGTTTCTGTATTAGGGAGAATAAATCCTATAAATCTCACTCTTTTGAGTGACTCATGTCTAAAATCATGGTTGCTTCAATAAGACTTGGGCTAAAGTCATTTGCAGGTGAGCTCTGAATACCAGACTTACTCCCAGGAGAAAATAGCTTTTGACCAAGAGTCTTCCTGAAAAAACTTACTTCCCTGCCTCCAATGCTTCTAGCAATGATCCCAGGGAAAATTTCAGGATGGAGCCATTTATATGACACCTGGAACTAAGGGCTGGATGCTGGAGGGGTGTTATCTATGGTTGGCCTGTAGGCTTCTCCCTAGGGTGAGGTTTCTTACAGATCAATCTCACATTCGCTGGCCTGACCATGATCCTGCCCACTGAGGGCTACCATGGTTTCTGGGAGCTCTGAACCCCATCTGGATGGAGTTGGCATCACTCCCCAACAGCAGATGTCAAGGATAAATACATGAATATTTGGATTGCTATGCTGAGGCCAGTTCGAGGAACAGGATACCAGGGGAACAAACCTGGGGGGTGGCAACAAAATCACTAGAGGTTGCTTAGCATGGTTAATACACGGAGCATCAGAGAAAGTGACCCTCTGAATTTCAAACAACTCAAGTTCCAAAATCTGAAGAAATGGGATATGAGGATAAGAGGATTAATGCATTGAGATTTGGGCAGTTCTTTATATACTCTGGCCAGGAGATCTCCCAATTTCATTTCTGTATCCAAACGCTATACAAACAATTAGGTTTATTTCAGGTAGAGGAATGATGGTGCTCGTAACTGGAGGGACAGAGAAAGGATCCCCTCCTCATCTGAATATAACATAAATTTTGATAATTTATTCATATTCCCTTAAAGTATTTGTGACAAAGGACGTGGTTAAAAGCCATGGAACAAAACACAGCTAAATGACCTCCTCAGAGAGTAAGCCTATAACCTTGGTCTTAACTTGCACAGAATCACACTAAGAACAACAATTGAGCTTTTCCTATCTGCATTCTGAAAATTTCAGTGATTGTCCACTGTCAAGCAAAGGCTTCATTCTGTGCCCTAAACTACTGATGCCATTTTATAAATTCTTCATCAAAAGCTTTGAGGGAAATTACATTACATAACGCAAAATATTTTTATTTCATTATCTTTCCCGAGATCAATGAGTTTCACTTTCAATCTTACTACATTCTGGACTGCTGCAGATGATGTAGGTGGCAAACGTTACACATTTGGTAAGAAAACATCATGGATATAAATACCCTTGTCTTTTTTCCTCAGATCAGTGGAGAGCTTTAAGAACAGGATAAATACCCATCTGCCTGGAAAATTGCCTAGAGGCAGGATGATGGACTAGATGTCTTACTTAGATTCCTTCCAACCCTCTGATTCAGAGCTCTTCACTGTTGCCAGCAGAGCTAGTTCTGGTGGGATACATCCAGGACTGCAGACCCTTCTGCCTGTGTGCATAAGGCCAGAGCCTGAAGATTTTTCACTGAGAGTAGCTAAGAACAAGCTCTCCTTTTGATCTCCTCAGAAATATGCTGCTTCTGAAATGCTCTCTGCTCTATGGACTTCACTTGAAGGTGTGGGGCTCTAGTAAATGATGAACGAATGACTGTGACTAGATTTTGTTGGAGGTGGGGAGTCACCCTTGCAGGGGTCCAGACATCTTTGTGATTTATGTGCATTTAAGGGGCGTGGCGTGGAGCCTAAAGATTTTACCTAAGCTCACCTACCAGGTGATGGCATATTGGTCGTTATAGCTAACTGTTGATGGTACTCCTCCCTGTGCAGGTGCAGTGTGGTGTTACAATGGAAGTTGGGAGTCTCAGTCATGGCTAAAATATTCTCATTTACAATCCTAATGAGCAAAGAGACAGCAGTATGCTTTTGTGTTGATTTATACATGTACGTGCATGTTTATTTTTGTTTTTATTTAATTTTCAAAGCAAGCCATACTCTCCTTAAAACATTTTTAAGCAAGCAGAAATGTATGAAGACTAAAACAAAAATAACCCTAAATTCCCCAACCCAGAAATAATCACTGTTGACAGTACAGCATACGGTCGACACGCAACACTTGTGAGTGGACATACTGAGCACTTGAAAAATTGATGTATGAACCCCTCCCACCATAGCATATAAGTTGCCCCTGAAAAATAGGGTAAATTACAATGGAAAATGTAAGAGTCTATTTCAGAGCACTTTAATTTTTCTTTAATTTTTCACTTCATGAGTAGTTTTTGCATTCTCTGGCATCCAAGCTAAAAAAGCTTCATGAGCTACTTTGTGTTACTTCCTGGGTAGGGAAACTATGAACCCACTTATCAGGTGCCCGACTTCCACCAGCACCATCACTCCATTACTGTTCTAGACATGCTACACCCTTTCCATTTCCATTATCAGCACTAACGGCTGATTTCTATCCAAACCCATCACCCTTTCTTTTCGAGAATTTTTGAAAAAGAAATAGTGTTTTCCTTTAAATAATTTAAATCACTTTGTAGAGTGTTACTTGATTTGTAACAATAACATCATTTTGAGAAGTGGCTGCTGGTTGGCTGCCCAATTACATTTGTACTCTATGTAAATTGATACCTCCACACTGGTGCAGTACACTTAGTATTTCAAATTCATACATTGGCAATATAACTAATTTATATGTTTCATGGACTTTGAGTTGCTCACGATTAGAAAAATTGCATATGCATATGTTAGAATTTTACTATTTTTCTCCCTCGACTTTCTGTGTGTGTGTGTTGGTGTGCCTGTGTGTGCAGTGTAGGTATAGTTGCTGCATGTTAGATTTTCTTTTACTTAAAAACTCTCAGTGGAAGATTTTTTCCAGTTTGTTACTAATATCAATTATTTTATTTTTGATTGATTTATTGATTATATGTTGTTTGTCTCACGCACCAAAAATAGACACATCATAAGAACAGGAAACTTTTTGTGTGCTGTTCATTGTTATATCCCCAGCATCTAGAATAACTCCTAGCACATAATAGGTGCTCAATAAACATTAGTTTATTGAATAAATCACTGACTAAAATATTCACTGGATGTACAATTATTGACTGCTTAATGTTTCCTAATAAATGTGTAGCCAAAGCTTATTAAATATCCTTTTGTTGTTGACATTAATACTATATAGTATTTTTATTATCACAACCAGTGTTCTGAGGAACAAATATCTTGGCCACTAGTTTTGATTTTTCTTCAAGAATAGATTCTAGCAGTGGAATTACTAGGTCAAATCATAAGAATTATGTGACGTTCTTACAGCTTAATATATTTTGCCGATTTTCCCCCTCAGAACACTAGTATAAATTTTATTCTCACAAGCAATGAATGAAAAATGTACATCTTATCACATCCTTGCTTTATGGAGTGATTTTTCAACTTTCTCAATTATGGAATTCAAAGGAATTCCATTTGTATCATGGACATTAGATTAGTCAAGATATCTCTAGTTGCCGTAACAAAAACTCCCAAATCTCAAAGCAGTAAAAGTTTTTCTCCAGTTCATGGCATAGTCTGACATAGCTCAAGTGACTCTTCTGGGCAACTATTCTCCAAGCCGGGACCTGAGGACTTGGGGATTTGAACTCCTTTAATCTACCACCACTGAGTATTTCACTTCAAGATGAAGGGGCGTGTGTGTGTGTGTGTGTGTGTGTGTGTGTGTGAGAGAGAGAGAGAGAGAGAGAGAGAGAGAGAGGGAGAGAGAGAGAGAGAGAAATAGTGAGAGAGAGACCAAGTGGGGTGTTTTATGACCTGGCTAGAAGTGGAATATATAATTCTGCCCACATCCCATTGGCCAGACCCAGTCATGTGGTCCTACTCAGATGCAAAAGCAGTTGGGAAACAGAGTCTTCCTGAATATCTGGTCAACAAATGCACCATATCTTGAAACATTCTAAAAATATCTTCTTTCAATTGTTAGATTGCTGGAGAGCGTAGGGTGCCAGTTAGTAGATCTGATGCCCCCAATTCTGATCAAATGGTCTACACACTCCATTTCCTATGCCATTGGCCAGCCTTGGCCCAGCAGTATTCGCAAAATAAAGACAAACAAATAGAACAAGCACCAGTCTTGTCAAGAATGTGGTTGCTTGTCCTGCAATTGAGGAGGAATGCTTCTCCATTTACCCACCTTTAGACTTCGCTTTTGATGTCCCGGAATGATTCCAACTTGCATAATTGTATTCTGTTGATCTAAAATTCCCCTGTAGTTTCCTTTGGATGAGCTAGCCTTCATTTCCCCCTCTACACATTGTAGCATAGTGTTACTGGCACCCAGTGATCAGTGATCACTCTCTTCCACAAAGAAGCTGGTTACATTTCACCACCAGGAAAGTGACCCCTGGGTAAATATACAGAATCTGCAGGTTTCCTTGGTTCCTTAAGCATAGAAAACATACATTTAATGGATTAGTAAAAATAGTGACTTAAAATTCTAGGTGTTGGAAGAAATTAGTTATCTTCTATTGTGTTATGAATTTAACTCTAGAAATTAAAAAAAGAAATTATCTTTGCAAAAAAAAAAAAAAATATATATATATATATATATTTTTGCGGTATATGGGCCTCTCACTGTTGTGGTCTCTCCCGTTGTGAAGCACAGGCTCCGGACGCGCAGGCCCAGCAGCCATGGCTCACGGGCCCAGCCGCTCCGCGGCATGTGGGATCTTCCCGTACAGGGGCACGAACCCGTGTCCCCTGCATCGGCAGGCGGACTCTCAACCACTGCGCCACCAGGGAAGCCCCAAGTAGTATATTTTGATCCAGGAAATAACACTGTACATTTTCTGTTGCTAAATATGAGATAGTATGATATCTTGAATAATATCTATGGGATCTAAACTATGGTATTCCCATAGCAGTATGTTTGCCTCTATCCAAAATTATAAACTCTTTCTCTCATGGACTTCAATGGATAGAATCAACATTTAGAGAACTACTCTTTTTTTTTCCTCTCAGGAATATTCATTTTACTAAGCAGTCTACCTTAACCCCAATTAAATGTTTATGTGTGCTAAAAGTGTAAGGGACAGTATTAATTTTCATCCAGAAATGAAGTATTGCTTGGTGGTGGGCGATTCTGTTAAAAACTGAAGGTCAATTTACAATTAAATGGTCTTTTAACAAAGTATCAGAATAATGTAATGCTCATTGGGGTGATGAAAACAGGAAAAAATATGGCTGTTGAGAAGTTATTAAGGTTGAGCTTGAAACTTGTAGAGATCTTTTATTTTTGTCTAAAACAATATTTTTTAAAAAATACAGGCTTATTTCTGATTTATGAATTTCAAAGCTCCCATAGCCAAAGGAGGGAGATTTTCTAACAGTAGGGGGTTATCCTATTAAAATTCATCATGATTCTCTTTACTGAAAGAAGTAAACAGAATCAATTTTCTTTAGTAAAGAAGTTGGCTGAGATGCAAGTTGATCCGGGTCAGACTTGATAGATTCATACGAAACGTTTACAAAATAATTCAGAATCAGAATCTACAATTTACCGGGAATTCTTACCCTTTTCTTTTTCTTGAGCAGGGGGAGACTGTGAGAGGAACTCTGTGTTAGGGAAGAGAAGGAAAGCCCCCTAGCACACTCAAAAGGATTTTATAGCTTTTAATTTTGCTAAGCCACTGATACATGGAAGATGCCTAGTACTGTAATTATCTGGCTAGATAGATGTAATTGTATCTATCAAACTAAATAGAACACTGTCAGATGACAGCCAAGATTGGATTGTCTTTAAGGGTCAGGCAGGAGCCTAGAGTGACCTCACTCCTCCCTTCTCACCAGGCCTGCTTTCTTAGTCTTTGATGGGGACCCATTTTGCTAACCATCCAAAAGCATATACAGTAACACTGTCTTTTGCTCTATGCCAACAGCCTCCCTAGAGAGCACGCTCAGTTTCCTTGTGCCCGGGGGATTAAGCCTGCCCAGGCTTCCCTTGTATTTGAAATGTATGATATTGATATCAGTGCTTAGGGAGAATCAGACCTCTGCAATGAACAGATCACGCCTGGCTCCATGAAGTCTACATTGCGTGGAGAGATGTATAGGCTGGGTGGACAGAGGCCAAGTCAGGCTTTTGCTCTGGAAAGCAAGTGTTAGGTAATGAATTAAAGAGTTTGTTTCCTGGCCTGGTCCTTAATATTCAGGACATTTTCATGGGATAGATAAATAGATTTGAAAACTTCGGAGTGGTTTTACATTTGGTGTATCAGCAGATCATTGCCATCTCGTAGGTGCAAGCTCAGCTATCAGCATTAATGCTTCTCTGTGATGCTGTCTTTAAAACCAGCATACACCCCCTCCCCCTTGCTCATTTATAAGCAGTTGGAATCTATTTTCATGGAGTTTCTCCAACCAGGATCATGTCCAAGCCATTTTGGGTTTTTTGAGCCATCCATACTATATTTACTGTGTTTAGTGAAAAGCTGGATTCTCCCCGTGCTAAGTAGCAAACCCATGATGGTTGCCACTTATATTCCACCAGTCCTGCTGCATTTAAGGGAAGAGACAAAACACACAGAAAGATGTGAGGTTATTAGGTGAGCTACTTCATTTCCTCATTCTGGGATGCGTTTTCGGTCGTTCTTTGGTCACTTGCTGCCACTGAGGCTTACGGTTCCCACTGTTGGTAGTTCATGCTTCGGATGGGAACAAAGCTCGACTGGAAGCAGGTCTGCCTCATGCCTTTTAGCATAAAAATGCCGATACTTCTGCATATGCTGCGCGCTAAGCCAAACCAGGTTCACGCCCCTCTGCCTGGGCTTTTGGAAAAGAGTCCCAAATTGTCACATGTAAAAGGGACATTTCAGTGCTGATTTTTATTTCCATGAGATTAAAAGTGAAACATGTAACCACAAAGCTGGTTTATGTCATCCCCCTGTCGGAGCCAGTGGTCATGCCAAAAATTAGATATTTGATAGGTTTGTGAGAGAAACAGATGCAGAAGGATGCCATTCCCACAATTTAAACTCCTTATCTTTAAGCTAGAAAGAACATTCCAGATGAAGAAAATCTATTTTATTGGCTTTAAAAAATAACAAAGAAAATGTAGAAATAAAAAAATGCTAATTTAAAACTGATGTCATTCTTGGGGGCCTATAAACTGCAAATCAGTATTTCTAATTAAAAAAAAAGTCGTTCAAGATATGCTTACTTGATGTTTACATTTATGCTGCATTTTTACCTCAGCCTTGGTCTTATAATTGAGAGAAAATATCTGTAAGATATATTCACATATAGTAAGTAGTATGTGAATATAGCAAGAAAAAAAAAATAGAAAACCATAAACCTCCAAAAGGCTACAACATCCAAAAAGTATTCTCTCAGCTTTTTTGGGGGAAGCATTTTGTGTTCCATTCTTTTTATTTAATTCTGCCAGCTGTCTGCTAAACAAATCTAGCCAGGTGGGGCTTACAGCCCATGACTAAAAAACCACTAGTGCAGCTGTCCAGCTTGCCCAGAGGAAGAATTCAGACAAATGGCAGGAACGAAAAGATTGTTTTGTTTTCAAGAAAGTAGCTACTGTACCTTCTTTGGGTTCAGCTTTTTTTTTTTTTTTTCTGTTTGCTTAAGTTAATCCATTACTTCCTAAGGTTTTATGGTAAAATAGAAAACTAGTATCACCCTTTAAAAATCTTTAGTGTATTTTTGTTATAATGAGTTTATTATGATTTTCCCTTAAATAAAGGCTGTCTTTTACATTGCAACCAGGTAGTGAGTTTTCCCTTTGTTTGTTTGGTTTTTTTTTGAGAGTTACTGATTGCTAAATCTTTCTTTTCCTGTCTCTTAGGTGGGAACGAGTTATTAGTGAACTGCGACGGAACTTTATTTCTAAATATCGCAGAATTAGAGCTATTTAAAGGTGAAGGTTGGCATGGCTTATTCATGAGCAGAGAACAGAACAGGCTTCTTTGCACTGCATCATCGGTCGACCTCAACTGTGAATTTCTAGTCAGCAAATGGGCGCTTCATTTGGTGCGTCTGAGCAGAGGACGACAAGGGCTGTGCTAAAAATGACCACGTTGCCATATGATCTACAGCTCCATTGATGACAGATCAACGCGTAAACCACTCAGTTACTTTCCCCACTTCTTTGACATTTGTCAATTCAGTAAATCTCAACGTTTTCATCCATCCTGCCTAAAATTCTTATTATCTCATGAAAAAGGCTGATGGAGTTACAGCTGGTTTTGGCCTTTGGTCCTAGCACCTGTTCCAGAGATGTGACACTCAGATGCAGGATTAGGACACGGCGCTGACTGTAGCCAGACTTTTGTAACCCTCCACAGGGAAGTTCTTAGGATGCCAGCGTACTGATGCCCTTCACAGAAGCGCCCGGGAACTCAGCAATCTTTGACGTGCAAAGTGAGATACTTACCACTTCTATTAGCCAGCTGTGATTTGTGTATAGGTTTAAAAGAGAATGAGACTGAAAGAGACAGCAAGACTTTTTTTTTTTTTAGCAAGGGTACGTATTCTACAAACTGGATGTTTCGCTAAAGCTCAGAGCAGATTTGGCAAACCAGATCTGGCCAGAACCAGGAGACTGACATACTCAGTTACCTTACTCTGCCGTTTATAGTGACATGAGGAACCAATGCCTGTAGTCTGAGCTGTACAGACCAAAATGGTATCCAGAACAAGCAGGCGAAACCGGATGACTGCTCAAGCAGCCTTTATTTCCTTTGGTTGTATAACAAGACAGGAGTGATATTGGCCTGGTTGTTCACAAACCAGAAAGAAAGAAGGCCAATTTTTCATGAGGAAATTGAAGTGCTGATGCAGAACTACCCCTCACAGTTTGTTGTTATTTAATGAAGAAGGAGTAATGGGGGGGGTTTGGCAAAACTTGTATAGATGAGTAACAATAACGTATCACAAAAGAGTGATGATATTACTTAACCCTCAGAGGATTTACACATGTTAGAAGTGAATACACCGTGCAAAAAGTATTAACAAACCAGATTAAAAGAAGCAAAGAATCCCCTCCTTTTCACTCTCCTTCCTAACCCTGAAGCCTGGTCAGGTACCCCTCATTTAACAGCATCCACCTTGGTCCTGAATTTATGCTTCCTTCTAGCATTTGGACTTAACTACTTTTGGACAGCGTGAGCCACCAACATATTGCCACTATAGTAACTTTGTGGTTAAGCAGGAACAAACCCCAAGAAAAAATTTACAAATATTAAAAGGCAGCTTCATTTGCTCTTAGTGTACTACACTGATGAGACGACAAATATCTGTTTAAGAGAGTATACTCTGAACACTAGACGTGTAAGAAAGGGTGATTTGTGGAAAAAAATTAGAAAGGAAATCTCATAACATTTCCTCCTTTTCCTTTCTTCCTTTATGTATGCATGTGCATATGAATCTGTTTATATTTAAATTCTCTTTAAATACATCTTTAAATGTGGGCAAGGATTGCTTTATAATAGAGTGCAGACAAGCAAATCCATAGTACATACAATTTCTATATTTTCTCCATTTGAGAGTGATGAATGGAGAGCCAAAAGAATAAATAATTGATACTTGTAGAAAGAGAAACATGTATCTGTGTTAGGCAAAGATCTTAGAAATCTTAATTTCTAACCATGTGGTGAGGATAAACTAATATGGAGATGGAAAAGTTTTCTCTAATGTTTTCTCCATTAACAAAAACATTTACAGTGGAACCAAAGATTTTCAGTACAAAGTAACTTTGTAATTAATAGGATGATTTTCTCTTACAGACATTCAGATATGGCACGTCCTTTTGTAAATAGTAATTTCACGAAGCAAATGCTCCTATAATACAGTTAATCCGAAAAATGGCTGTTAGTTTTGTTGTTTTACATCTGCATGGTAAAAAGGTATCAAATATCTTCTTTAGTTTTATGTCTTCTTCTGCAGAATCCTAGGCTGTCCTTCTAAGACCTGTATCCTAGCTTCATGCAAGTGGGTTCCCTCTTTCTAGTTCTGTATCATTATCTCAGTCTTCCAATCTCTAGGATCATAAACTGGATTTGAATATTTAACCTCTAAACTATTTCTCCAGGAAAAAAAAACCCCACTGAATCTTTATCGTGTTTTAAAAATAATTTCTTCATAAAATAGTGGCATGTCCTTAAAAGTATTCAATCAAAACATACAACCAATGTGCCCTATTAATAGCAGATAAGATATAAATGTACAAATTCTATGAGTCAATACTAGAGGTGCACAGACAGAAAGCTCTCGCAAGCCTTCCATGCCATGCCTTCCTTTTGGCATTCATTTTGATTACAGCCCGGCAGACTAACAGCGTGTTTCTGTATCACACAGGTAGAAGTGAGCATTTGAGGCTCATTTAACAGTGTGAATTTTCTGAATATATCACAGTTACACAAACACCTGAGCTTTCTGACATTTCGCTGATCCACTCTGAAAGTTCAGTGTGTTTAAGTAATTGCACTGTCAGTTGACTTAACTTCTATAATTTCTTCTCTTCTTTTTACTCTCTCTCCCTCCCTGCTTTCCTCCTCCCCTCCTTCTCTCCTTGTTCAGTTTTTTCTTCCCCTCCATTCCCCTCCATTCTGTCTTATTTTCTCTTCCTTCATTTCCCTTTTTTCTTCTCTTATACTTTCCTTCCCCTTGTTGAATTTTTTAAATTGGTCTTTAAGCAAGGCTTTTCTTAACACCAATGGATGTCCAATTCTAGAAAGTTTTCATGTATTCACTAAAATGTGGAAAAATAAAACTCCAACAATGCTGCATATCAAAGAGCAGTCACATTATTCTATAAAATCATATCTAATGATTTCATTTGCTATTGAACTTGTTTCCTGTCTCACAATAATTAAAAGAACTCCTACAAGCCTACACAGTCATGCTATTTGGGTTTAAGCAACCAACATGATGTATAGATTCGACTTCACACAGCAATTACTTATCGAGTCAGAATGGAGAGACAGACCTTCCCAAGTGTTCTCATGTTGTACTGTTTACAAGGCAGCCCTGTACTTCTGGTTTACAGCTCTGCTTAGATCCTGTTACAGTTATACTTAGATCTTTCTTTTGGTAAAATGAAATTTAATGAGAAGGAAAGTGTGCTTTCAGTTTGCATTTGCAGAAGGATTTCTAGTTAAACTTAGGGTATGTAAAACCACATTCACCCCAAAATAAGCAAAGGATTCATTCACAGAAAGAACAAAATGTTCCCACCTGAACCGTAACAGAAGGAATTCTTTCTAAAATTTTTAGAGTGTATCAAACATTAAAAAAAAGTTTTTTCTGAAGCCAACAAGTTTCCTACCTTTTGTGGAAGTCCACTTTAAGGTCGGTTACAACGCTGGTGCGCTGATCATTTGCAAATCCCACTGCTGCAACCAGAAAGGGCGGGGCTCCCTCCTGAGACATCTGTGGACCAGAGGAGCTGGCAGGGACCGCTGAGCTTTCCATGGAAGTGAATGATCCCAGCCTGGCTGCAGGAACAGTCAACCCGAGGTAACTACTTCCACATATCAACACCTTGTCAGTGGTGGTCTGAAAGACACAGCAACTGCCAGAATGAAAGTACCTGCTTCAGGGGGAGCTAACCAGCAACCCCACCCTCGTCTACCATCAAATCTTTCATACAGAAGAGAGAAAGGAAGCCAAGTAGGAGAAAACGATAGTAATAAGGCAAATTAAGTGCTTAAATTATGGCAGTGGTCCTCTGTGGTTATTGGTATTTAGCTGCATAATGAATTTCTAAAAATTCAGATCACATATGATTATCCAACTTTAGAAGAATCAGTCTACCTGGGTCAGTGGTTCTAAATACACTGTTGTGGCATGCACACTTGTGATTCTTTGGGAGATGGTTCACAAGTAATTTGTGATTAATAATTGTTTTCAAAGGATTTACTTAAAAATAAATTTGATCAACTATACTCCAATAAAAATTAATTTAAAAAATAAATTCAAGTAGAGTATTCAAAGTTATTCCTATAAGAATTTCATTCCCACTCACTGATATTCCCATTTGCATTCTTGCATGAATGAGAAGAAGGTGGAGGTATAACTAATGTCCCAGGGATCGCATAAATCCTCAAAGGTCCATGTAACGGTGTCCCACGTGTGAATATCACTTGCCATGTGTTTTTCAGGGGGAAAAAAGCGCTAAATTCTGAGATCCATTGCATTAGGATTTGAGTTGTCCATATTTAGTCTCATTATAATCATGACATAATAAAGAAAAGAAGTATGATTTTGTTAATCATCTAATAATAGTGATAGATGAGGCCTCAAAAAGATTGTGTAGTTGCTCTTTCTATGGGCTGGATCACAAGTAAACGTGCCCAGAATAGTCCGCAAAGGTGCACCCTCTGATGGTTTCAATTCAGACTCAAGAATATAAAGTGCTGGAAAGTGCTATGATGATGAGGTCAAATTTATAACTGAACCTAAAATATGAAATCTGTGCATGGGCTCCTAAGAAGCAGTTGCTGTATTAAAGATGTATTATAAAAGAAGCTCCTTCTTGTTAAAATAAGCTCAATATCACTCTTGGGATAAGCAAGCCTTAGTTCCCTCGCTTTTGTTGAGGTTTGAAACATTTGAATTTTCGTGGCCATACCTAGCACCTGTAGAAATTGTGAGCTGATATTATTTTATATATTTATTGAGTTATTTGTTTTATGTTTGTCATCTTCTCTAGAAAGTAAACCCCATGAAGACAAGGACTTCATGTTTACATTTTTATCTGCGGCACCTACAACAGGATAACAACACCTGATATGCAGTGGACCGTCAATAAATATGTGTTGAATAAAGAAAAAAAATCCCCTGCCTTTTCCCAGGAAAAGTCAGCATCACCGTCTCAGAATAGGGTGCCCCAATAGTTTTTTTTCACATCTTTTACAGAGCCGTGCAAGAGAGGTCGACTGATGTAGAAAAATCTGATACCATTTTCACTAGCCAACATGATCTTTCTGGTTTCTTGAATTATTTGGCAAAGGGAAAGCACAGGTTGAACTGTTTAGAAAAATTAAAGGATTCTTTTTTGCATTTTGAAGACTGGGGCTTTTACACATGGTTTCAAAGTGGATTGAGCACGTAAAGCTCAATGAAGACAGATCCTGCGAAAGCAAAGAAACCCTATCTGATGAGTGCCCCACGTGTGAACACACCACACCGTAACCATGTGGAAATAATAGCCTGTATTGGCAACAAAGGCTGCTATTTAATGAGACCAGTGCCATTGTTCTTGAAAGTCTAATTTGGTAAACATCTTACAGTGCTGATTCATCAGAACTGAAAATCCAATAATAAATCACCACTGTGATTTAGCACAAATGCTGGAATTCACATCACGAAGTATGCTACAGCATCAGCTGAAACTCAAACAGGTCGCTGAAAGGTGCATTTCATCAGCAAGCAATTTAATTCATATCAAAGGAATTTTACTCCTAGTGAGTGGCAACCGGCTACTTTTGAAAGCAGTTAACTGTTGGGGGAAATGAGTTGTTTTAGTTTCCCATAAAAAGGTAATAATCTATAATCCTGGATGCTTTAAAAGTCATTTCCTCAAATTCCATAGCAAACAATATGAAATAACAACCCAGTATCTTTGCATCTTAATCATGTTCGGTAATGAAGCCCTTCAGATAATTGGCACTGCTTCTGTAGTAGGCCAAACTTTCTTTCAAGTTACAAATACTCACAAAAGGTTTACATTATAAGGGGCTGCTTTGGAGATGCGCAGATTTAGTTTGTAAGTACAAAGTGAACATGCAAATTGCCTTATCTTGTGGGATTCACAAACAACCATCATTCAGATTGATTTAATACATGGCTTTTTATCTTTAAAAGTGTTAATTAGAAAATAGGGACAGTTCTCTGAACACTTAAGAGTAATAAATAGATCAAAACAGCATCCATGCTTCTGTGATGGAACTTCTGAAGGCTTTGTAAAGGGATTAATACAATTGTCAAAAAGACCACAGTATACATATTTAATAGTGTTACCAAGCTACAATTACATTTTCAGGACTTTATAATAAAGTTTTTCAAAATTAGCTATCTTGAAAAACTGAGATTTTTGGACAAGTTTGTTCAACATTTTGCAGTTACTATTTTATTTTAATTTTTCCACCTTGGACCCCCCAATACACTCTTCTAGACAAGGTGCTAAAACCTCAAGTGAATATCGGAAGTTATTCCAGGAAAGATGGGCTGTAGAATTGCACAAAGTCAAATGTTAAGAGAAAAAAATTACGATTCATGAATTTTCTTTCAATTGAAAAACATAAAACAATTTGCTGAGAGTTTGTCTCTGCGTTGCAATTTCTCTATTATCTGACCGTTGAACGCAGGGGCTGAGAAGTCAGTATTGGCTCTGCCACTGCCTGGCTCAGTGACTTCAGGCAAGTGAGGTTACGTCTCTGTGCTTCGGTTCATCTGCAAAATGTGCAAATTCACAGTCCCTTTCTCCTAGGCTTTTCTGGTGGGGATTAAATAAAATAGTGTTGAGTGGTGCCTGGCACTTGAGTAAGTGCTCTGTAAGTTACGATAATTGAGGCATTTGCTAATGAATCTAGATGGTGGTTTTCAGCAGGCTTACTTATATGGTTATCCTATCACCAGCACGAAAAATACTTGTGAATGCCTCTTCAAATTTATGAGGAAGGCAAACATGCCCAGTACAGGGTAAGGATCCTTGGCCTCTGTGTCTCCAGGGAACTTGACTTTCCCTCCTCTTCAAGAGATGGACCCAGGGACCAAGTCATCCTCTGAGCTACTTCCTCTCTAGTGCCACTATTTGTGTTTTATTACTACTTTATCTTGATTAAATATTTTGATTTAACTAATAATACATTACACGTTATAAAATATTTATTTATTTATTTTTACTTTTATTTTTAATTAGTTTTTATTGGAGTATAGTTGCTTTACAATGTGTTAGTTTCTGCTGTACTGCAAAGTGAATCAGTTATACATATACATATAGCCACTCTTTTTTAGATTTTCTTCTGATTTAGGTCACCACGTGTAAAATATTTAAAAAGTATAAAACATCATACAATAAAATTAATTTGCCAGGAAAACAGTTTTTAAAAAACATCTGTCATTCCAGAAATTTTCTTTACATCTTGCTTTGTCTTGTCTCTCTCCTTCTCTCCTTTTTTTCTTTTCTTTTTTTTAACTTTTCTCTTTGACCCCTTTCAGTTTTTTACCCTTTGTGTTTCCTTTTCCTGACCACATCTTCCAAAGCTCGGGCTTCACATATCTCTTTTGAACTGGAGACTCTCACCCCCCAGGCCTTCAGCCCCTGGAATTGTGCACTTCCCTTTGGTTTCCAGTCAAATGGCCCTTCCCTTTTCCTTCTCTGCCTGTTGGTCAGTCACACAACTGTCTGCCCTCCCCAAACACTTTAACTTCCTCCTCTGCTTCCACCAAACTCTGAATCCTTTTCATTCATTGCCTTACCTACTCTCACTTCAAGATGACAGACAGACAGTACAAGGGAAAGTTATAGACTCCCGTGGTTGGAGGTCACATGGATTTCCATTATTTACCCTCAGCTGTGTTCTTCTTCTATTTATTTAAACTGCACTGAGCTTGTTTCAAACCACTTCAAGGCCTAGCAATAAGGTAAGTACTATACATATGTTATCTTATTGAATTCCTTCATTAATCCCTTACTTTCTTATGCTAATCACAAAGGAACCATTATCCTCATTTTACAGATGAGGCAATAGGTTTAGAGGGTTTAAGTAGATGGTCCAAGGTCCCATAACCTGGAAGTGGCTGAGCCAGAATTCGGAAATGGTCTGACTCCCAAGGTTTTAGCCACTCTGCTGTGCCGAGGTCTCTCCTGGCCTTGCTGTACCCTGGCGCTCCCTCTGCCGATCCTCATTCTATCCAGTACCCCACGTGATGCCCTCACCACCACCGTTATCAGGTTATGCTGCTTATTAAGTTCCTGAGAACACGCAGGTTACTTAGATCTTCCTTTCCCTTTGTCCTTCTTCTTCTCCACATCTCTAGGTTCTACCTGTTCCTGGTCAGTTACGAGCTAGAAGGATCCAGGCCACCTCCCTTATCCCTGAGCAAACAGAGGCTCAGAGAGAAGAGGCACTGGCCCAGGTTTGCACGGTGGATTGGGGGCAGATTTAGGACTAATACGCAGGCCCTTGGACTCTTAGTCTAGTGCTCTCACTGCCCTGGGCCTCTTCTGAGAGGCTGCTGCTTCAAATGGGCTGTTGGCATAGCCACTCTGTGTGTACCTACACCCTTCTCTTCCACTTTGGGATCCCACAATTTCATGAGTGATTCCTCTTTCCATTAGCTCCTTCTTTCTGTTTACAGATGTTTTTATTTTCCATCACCCAGAGATACAAACAGAAAACTTTCTCTGGACCTTACTATCTTCTGTCTTCTCTCTCTCTCTCTTTACTCACTCATTAATTGATGCCTTGCAATTTGCCTTTCATACCAGCTACCATATATCCTGGTTGAAGTTATTATTCCTCAAGACACTCTTATGCATTCTCTTTGCCAAATTTCATTCTCTGAAATCCAAAGTGTCTTCATAGCGTGGACACTGGAAGCCCCCGCAGGTTTGAACTTGCCCTAGATTCCAGAAATCATTCTAACCTTCGGCAGAAATTTCAGGATCTCCAGACCAATGCTCTGACCCCAAGCAACCGGTCTCCTTAAACCCATGGACTGTCTTTGCCCCAGTGTGATGGAAGTAAGCCAAACAGATGATATCTAGCATTCTTTGGTAAAGGCTGATGGCCATTCATTAAATTTTGGGGTTCAGCATGGATCCATCTCTTGATTTTGCCTTTTGGGTCATGTTTGAACATTAAGTCATAATCCTCCTTCATCCACATGGTTATCTTCAGAAGATGGAAAATAACAGCTATTGATAATGCAGAAAAGAAAAAAGCTACGTTTTAGGTGACGACACATTCAGTATAGGCCGAGAGTATAAAGTAGCTACGAAGAAGCTAGCAAGATCTTAGTCTGTATAGATTTTTAAAAATATCTATTTTGGGGCTTCCCTGGTGGTGCAGTGGTTGGGAGTCCGCCTGCCGATGCAGGGGACACGGGTCTGTGCCCCGGTCCGGGAGGATCCCACATGCCGCGGAGCGGCTGGGCCCGTGAGCCATGGCCGCTGGGCCTGCGCGTCCGGAGCCTGTGCTCCGCAGCGGGAGAGACCACAACAGTGAGAGGCCCGCGTACCGCAAAAAACAAAAACAAAAACAAAAACAAAACTATTTTGGGGCTTCTTTGGTGGCACAGTGGTTGAGAGTCCGCCTGCCGATGCAGGGGACACGCGTTCGTGCCCCGGTCCGGGAAGATCCCGCATGCCTCGGAGCGGCTGGGCCCGTGAGCCATGGCCGCTGAGCCTGCGCGTCCGGAGCCTGTGCGCTGCAACGCAAGAGGTCGCAACAGTGAGAGGCCCGCGTACAGGAAAAAAAAAAAAAAAAAAAAAATATATATATATATATATATATAAATATATATATATATATATTTTGTGTGTGTGTGTGTGTGTGTGTGAAATTACAATCTCCTATTTCTCAGTATTGCTTGGACTATACTAGGGTCTGGGTGCCACATTTGAAGAAGAGCACTGGCAGAAAGGATTGTGTGTATAAAAGAATGGCTGGGATGGTAAAAATTGTAGAAATTATCTTGTAAGTTAAATCAGAAAAGGGACCAGGATAACTTAACCTTTAGAAGAGAAGATTAATTAAAGAAATGACTACCATCTTTACATATATGTAGGACTATTATGAAGAACAGGTAGTATGTGTGTTTCTTGAACAGTAGAAGTATAAATAAATAGAACTATTTGAGAATCAATATTATAAAAGAACTTTATAGCAAGACCTCTCCCACAGTGGATAGTAAGATTGAGTCTGATTGATGATTTCCTACAGGAGAGGGAAGTTGTACTAGCTGTCCACAAACAACTTTTTAAATTTTAAGATTCTAAAAGGGGAAAAAAAACCTCTTGTGAAGTCATTGGAATAACTTTACATTAAAACAAGAGACACAGTAGATGTGACTTCGCCAGTCCAAGGCTAGCACAAAATCAAGGTATGGACAAAGGTAGAGGTCATAGCAATGCAGAGACTCCCTCTTCCAAAAATAATCGTGAGTTGTGAGAGAAATAGCAACAGAATGCATATTTGGGTAATCTTTCAAAAATGATCCTTTGCTTGGGACATTGAGAGCGCCATGGTCACTATGAAAGAACACGTGGCCATGAAAGATCTTTGAACTGGGATGCCTGGGTGAGAGGATAGTCATGAAGCAAAGTATAATTTACCTGGGAAGGTGGTGAAAAGGCATGTGCTCTGTGGCCATGGAAGAAAGTGATGTTCATTCTGAGGATGGTCTTCCCTGAAGACCAGTTCTGAACCCAGCAGACCCAGCCTCATACCCTGCACAATGCATTCAAGTTCACCTGATGGACTTGATGTTTACATTCCCTTCTCTTACCACGTCTCCGCTGCTTTTCTCCCCATCTGCATTCTATTTTCCTTACACAGTGCTCTGGCTAAACTCGTGGGTGCCAAGCTTCCTCAATGAGCTGTCTGTCTCCCGGCCCTCCATTTGTCTTCAGGTTGTCAATTGCAATTTTGATCATAGTTGAGTTTTATTTCACACAGCTGTCCCCCCAGTGGCAAACTGGTCTTTGGTGATTCTCTACTCCACCCGCCCACCCCCTCCTTAGTTTTCAGTCTAACATCTTAGCTGCTACATTCGCTCACCACCTGTTTTGGCTCCAGATCACAATCAAAGTTGTTTTGTCCCAGACAGACATGGACGGCCTGGTTGCAACTTTACTAGCATCAATGGAAAGAAAAAAATCACCTGTAATCTTCTCATAAGTCATAGAAAAAGTATAAAAAGCATGAGCAAGTGTAATTTATCACCCTGAGCAAAGGGGCATGTAATTACTTGCAAGACTGCTTTTAGTTTAAAGCATCATTTTCTATTTCTATCCTTAAACATTTGTAGAAGTTTTGGAGAATTAAGCATATTTGTAAATGCCCGGTGCTGGTGTTACTTCTGCAAAATCATGTACACATCATTTCAATGACGTTGTAACTATCTCCAGTTTAGCCAGAGGGGTCTACTAGAGCTTCTATTCCAGATCCTCTTGGCTAGTATCTTGGCACTGAAGTTTTTGTTGCCTAATAAACTATAGTGCAGGATGAAGTGTACTAACAAATAGTGTTTACATAAATTAAACCCCCAAATAACTTTTACAAAATTAGATATTAATTCTCTTTGGTGCTATCGCTATTGGTGGCATATACTGTAGTTATCACGTTACATCCATTCGTGTGTTTAAGGGAAACACGAAATAAATTTAATTTTTGATATTTTTAGATTTAATTTGTCCCTGAATTTCAAAACTCGTCTTTATCTCTCCATCTATAAGGCCTTTATCCTTTCATTAGCCTGAAAATTTTTCTTTTTTAAAAGTTTGGGTATTTCTGAGATTGAACCCTGGAAGCTATGGAGGGTGCTTTCCTCATCAAGGCATTTGGATTTCGTGAAAACCTCTGTGTGAAGTAGGTCAGGCTCTTACTTGAGAGTGTTTCTCAGCTTAGCTATTCTGGGTGTGACCCAACATGGCCACTGACCCTGACCGTACTCACGATCTATCAGGTCTAGCAACCACCCCCATCGGAATGCATCTCCTAGAAATAATTTAGGAGAAAGACATGTATTGGTTCCTTCTTGGCCAATGGTCTCTATTACTGGTTGTATCAGTGGACGAACTTATGCACAAAACAGCCTAAGGCTATTTCCCATGCAGGGAACTGTGAACAGGACAATTTCAGCTAGAATTGGGCATGGCAGGCAAATTAACCAACATATTCTGCATAGATTTTAGTTATCTGAATGAATGTGTGGTTGTATTGTTCTGTTTTCTCCAAAAGTCACTCCTTTTGGATCTGGAGAGTAATCTTATACCAAATAGATATAAATAATGAACCTGCTTTTTTTTTTTTTTTTTTTTTTTTTTTTATTTTTTTGCGGTACGCGGGCCTCTCACTGTTGCGGCCTCTCCCATTGCAGAGCACAGGCTCTGGACGCGCAGGCTCAGCGGCCATGGCTCACGGGCTCAGCCGCTCCGCGGCATGTGGGATCTTCCCGGACCGGGGCACGAACCCGTGTCCCCTGCATCGGCAGGCGGACTCTCAACCACTGCGCCACCAGGGAAGCCCTGAACCTGCTTTGATATAAATAAATTCGAGACCTCAAAAGCTGTTGTTTCCCTGTCCCATCTTTTTCATACCTTTTGAATTTATCTTTCTCCCAGTTTATATGGAGGATGGATTGAATTAACCATTAGCTAGATTTTGCATACTAGCCCAGATAGTCCAAACAGCATTCTCTTTCTAAGCTTGCTGTATGACTCACTCAATTTCTAGACTCAGGAATCTAAGTAGCAAGAGATCAGTTCCTGCTGGGCTCTTGGTGCAGTTGGAATAAAAGTGAATGAAGACGGTGATAATGTCAACTAAGTTGTTAAACATGCAATATTCTTAAATAAACATATTTTGTTAAGCACTTACTACATGTAAGATTGTGTTCTAGACCCTCTGGTATCAGGGAGTTCTGCATTATGATTCCTGCTGTCACTGGTGACTTAGAGCACAGTGGATCTAGAGCACAGGAATTATCCTCTAGGATGGTTAGCTGGCATTAGATTCCCTTTGGAAAGATCTACTGCAGTGAAGGTCTGGGTCACTGTTCTGCAGGCTTGAATTTTACTGAAGGTCTTGGAACAGTCCTACCCCCTTCAAATGACACAGTGCCCTGTTCAGAGCTGCTTTGGAACAGACCTCCTGAGATGGCAGTGGGCTTCTGGATTTCTGGCAAACTACGGGCATCTGCTTTCTATGTTGGTGCTATATTGCTTAATATGTCCCTCTTGGGCAAATGCCTGGTAATTGAAAACAACAATGACAAGATTGGGACATCAGTGTCCTAACTAAGAGTTGGGGAGGGTCTTACATTTACTTCCTCGAGATGTATTCTTATTCCACACATGTAAAATAAAGTAGATAAAGCTCTAAAGTAGATTTCAAGCTCTTTAAGATTTAGAGATTTCTATATTGTTTGCATTTTATTTTCTGAATTCCTTCATTCAAAATCCTGAACAAAATTACCTTTGTTATATAATCATACAATTGTAGTCTTTTCTTGAAAGCATGCTAAGTTCATGTCTATCATGGAAAAAGAGAAATGTAGAAATCTGGATTCTCTCTTTGCCTCTTATTAAAGGCTACAGGAGCCTAGTAAGATACTCATAATATTTTAACAGGAGAATATGGTACCGTTTATGGCTTAACTACATTTAGGCGATGTCACGGCTCCACATGACAACATGAGTTAAGATGAAATACAGTCATTAAAAAAATAAATTCCAGGGCTTCCCTGGTGGCGCAGTGGTTGAGAGTCCGCCTGCCGATGCAGGGGACGTGGGTTCATGCCCCAGTCCGGGAGGATCCCACATGCCGCGGAGCGGCTGGGCCCGTGAGCCATGGCCGCTGAGCCAGCGCATCCGGAGCCTGTGCTCCGCAACGGGAGAGGCCACAGCAGTGAGAGACCCGCGTACTGCAAAAAAATAAAAAATAAAAATAAATAAATAAATTCCATCAGGTCACGGGTAACTTGTGATCTCTAGCTTTGGAGCGTCAAGCCTTGTAGAGTACACCAGGGCCTATGTGAAGTCTGTTATGAATAATAAGAATAAACTCCACCTCCTTAAGTGGGTCATTCACAACACCAGTCAACAACACACTCTTTAGTAAAAGAGAAAGAGAGACCTAGCACATTCTAATGATTTGAGTAATTGCTTGGAAACTTGATAATGCATTAACATTCATTTGCTGAAAAGTGAGCCAGTGATGGTTAAGTGATTTCATCTTAAGATGGGTGTGTGCCTACTGGTATGTATCTGTGTCTGGTGAGCCCCTTGGTTAGAGCGCTATGCCAATGAAGCTCGATCAGGGGCTTTTCCCCAGGTGGCCTGTCGACCTCTCTCTTTCAAGGGTCACATTTTCATCCCTGACCCCAGACTGCTCTTGCACACGTGTTTACTACTGGCCAATAAGGAGATGAGATTCGAGATCACACATTGCTTACATCTATCACCATCCTGGAGAAAACAACTTGCAGCACACAATCCATGTGGGTGGTTCTATAGCATCACCTCACCAGCCACGTTTCTGTGCTTGTGCAAATGGACATGTCTAAATATATAGACACATGCACTAGAGACAGTTACTAATCATGGCTTTGATGTAGATTCATCTGGAGAAAGACCATTATGAAACAGTGAGTTGTTTATATCAAAGATTAGTTTAAACATGGCTGTAGATTTATTATTTTAAAGTCGTTGGATGAGGGGATTGGATTAGATAAACTTTAAAGTCCTTCCAGCTCCCTACAGTCTCCAAGTGCATTGATTAACATACATAATGTAAAACAATGTAGTTTTGTAAAGCAAAATTGGCAGGAAGAGAATATTCTCTCAAGAAAAACTACTTTCTGTGAGTCTTCCCTTCAAGCTACCAAAAAGAGGTGATCAAGTAGAGCTCAAAAATAATTTCTGGGCTTACACTTAAAATTCTTTTATCTGGAACAGATTATTTCATTCCACAATTAGAAATGAGATCCAAAATGCAAATATTACTGAGAGAGATAGCACATTGCCTCATATTCACGCTATGGTGTTAACAACTGCTATAAGAGCCATTTTACAGAATAAGTTTGAGAGGGGGAAGCATACCTTATTCAAATATATGAAGATAATTTTACAAATCATATCCTATTTTTTTCCAGTCCTAATTCTGCCAACCCTTCTGGGTATGTAACAGTTTTAAAGACAGGGCTTCAAAATTTGAAGAGGGGGGAAAAAGTGGAAACAGCTTAAATGAGAATATAACTCTTAGACTTTCACCAAATACATTTTTATAGTTTTCCAGTTTGTTATATTTTCTTGAGAAAGGGTGAAAATTTTTGGAATTAAATGTACAATAAAATACCAAATATATACTGGTTCTTTAAAGATTTGTAACTCGATTTTCCTAAACTATCTTAGTTTAGATCAAGTCTCTCACATTTGAATTGGTGAGACATGCTATTTACTGTCCTATTGACCAGAAGGAAATCAGTTCAATCAATATTTGGAGATCTATTCCATTTGGAGCTCTGTTTAGCCATGTCAGAATGTTATTTGGAGAGTAATAAAACACAATTAAGTAGGAGAAAAATAAATTTGTAAATGAACTAAATTTCGAGGCTCCAGGATTTCTGTTTCCCATTGTCTCTGTACAGGGATCAAGAGAATCAGGGCTCCACATGTGGTCTAGGGATGCAGGTTGGATATATGAGTTCTGTGTTCTTGATGTAAGAGTTATAAAAGGGTTCCAAAGAGACACGATTACATTTTGTTCTGGAGGCCCTCTTCCAGGGACGGGATAGGGATGGCTGCTCCATCCTGGTGGGACCATGCAGATGCAGACCTCACCTGGGACAGCTGGTTGGACACAGGAAACTCCTGAAGTCATTTAAATAGGAATCACAATCAGAGAATAAGTCTAGATGTTCTGCAAAGAACATTTTCCTCTGCTCCAGCTTAAAAGGATTAGTTATCTGTCCATGTTGCCCACGAGATGTCAGGTCACTTGAACAGTAATGAGAACAAATGCCCCTCACCTGGCTCCACGGCACCTCCCGTTACTGTTATATGGGGGCAAGTTGAGTCCCTTTTGTCTGTGAAGCTGAGACTGGCCAAAGCTAGCAGTCTCCCTCTCAGTGTCCTCTACTGGTGCCCTCACCCAGTGCCAGTGTTTCTGGTCCCCCATCCCATCCCTTGACCTTGGCACTAGATGCCTGCCAGACCCCCCTCGGGCAAGAGCCGCGGTTACTCCTGGCCCATTTAAGGCCTTTTGGGTTGTAGAAACTCCTCATTGAGAAAATTCTGTTAATCTTTTGAATGTTGGGTGACCAGACCTTTGAAAAATTGGTGTTCTTTTCCCCTCTAACTGTAAACTGGAAACTTCACTCATGTGGGTATGGTGTATTAGAAGACCAGGCTTTTGTTCTTCTTAACTTCCCATATAATCAAAAGAACCTAATGATTTCAAGTTGCCTGTAACATTTTGTGTGTTTCTGAGTAGAAACTGAATTCCCAAGCAAGAACGTGAACAATAATGAAATTCAGGCAAAGAGGCTCTATTTTCCTGTTGTTAGAAGAGTCTCTTATGGTGAACTCCTGGGTTCTACTCCCTGTGGTTTAAGACAACATAAAATTTAGCACTTATCAACTGCATTTTAACATGCACATTATTTCAAAGACCCTGAAGAAATGTAGTGACTGAATTGAGTTTGACTGGTAATACAACTTATAGATTTATATAACACCTGCATTCTCCCGTGTTACAAACTATACAGCACAGTCTATAGATTACAATTTAATTCTGTAGATGATATCATAAGACAATGAATCTCTCATAATTCCACATGAGAATTTAGGTACAGTAAGCAGAACATAATTTTTCCAGTTGGAATTTGGCCAGAAGCTGGGAATTAAATACTCTTAGTGTTATGAAAAGTTCCATGGGATGTTTAATGACTAGAAATAGCCAGAAGCTTAGAGTTATGATATCCCAAAATAGTACCCCTAGCAGGATTAGTCCACTTGGGTCATGCTGGGGCACAGTTTAGGCAATACTCAAAAAAACCCCTTTATTGAATCATAAACATAATTTCTAGCAGCTCTGGGTTGGAGATTTGTATTCAAGAACTACTTACCAACTTTTAGCAGCTTCCTTGGATGTAGCATCCCACTGGCACTCAATGAATGTACCATAATAAAGAAAATGTCAGGTAGGCTTGAATGATAATGATGGTAGTGTAGTAGGACAAGGACCAAAGCTGACTTTTCAAGCAGGTGACTGAGATGGCTCCAGATGTGATGTGATTGCAAAGACTATGGAAAGACACAAAATACTACATTGGTTTGGGTTGCTGGTGCCTGCAATTTCACAAACACAATTTTATTTTTTTAAATTAATGCTCAACCCCTATTTCAAAGCAAATATACTTGAAAAAGTTAATACACAAGACTTAGTTATCATTTAAATCATAGTGTGACATGAGTTTTCACATCCTATTCTAAGGAGTTTTGCTAGAACTGAAGAGTAAAGGATCTTTAAGAATAAAGATATTGGATGAGTGAAACACCAAGGGAGGAAAAGTTTTCAGAAAAGAGAGTACAGGGTCAAAGAAGATAAATTCTTCCAGCCTCATTGTTATGGGCTGAATCGTATCCCGTCTCCCCACACCACTACCCCCAAATTCATATGTAGAAGCTGTAACCCTGATTATTTCAGAATGTGACTGGATTTGGAGACAGAGACTTTAAAGAGGTAATTAAATAAAAATGGGATTGTTAGGGCAGGCCTGCATCCAATCCACCTGGCATCCTTATAGGAGGAGGAAATTTGGAAACACAGAGAGACCAAGGGTGAGCTTGCGCAGAGAAAAGACAGTGCGAGGGCACAGCAAGTAGGCGGCCATCTGCAAGCCAAGGAGGGAGGCCTCCGAAGAAACCAACCCTGCCGTCACCTTGATCTCGGACTTCTAGTTCCCAGAGTTGTGTGAAAATAAATTTCTGTTGTTTAAGCCACCCCATCTGTGGCATATCCTTATGGCAGCCCTAGCAACATAAAACACTCACCCCTTTTCAGTAGGAAGACATCACCATTGTTAGTTAAATCTCTCAGCTTCTTTGAAGTTGAGGCTTTTATTGGGAGTGGCTCTAATCTTTCTTGGATCTTTCTAGCTCCAGGGAAAAACCCTGGGGATCAGGTTTATCTCCTCAGGTTGATTTTGTAAGACATGGTTTAAATTCAAAATGTTATCTGGACATTCATAATATGCTGGAGTGAAGAGAGGTAAGGCTAAGCCTGGATCTGACCAGGCTGTTATCGAGATGGAGTCAGAGCAGTCATTGTTTGCTGGTAGCCATGGATGGCTGGCCAACCTTCCACATTAAAAATGAGATGCCTGTATTTTCACTACTTAAAAACCATGGGCAATTCGCCACAATAGTTCTCTGTTGGGCACTTCTGATGTATTAAATGAATTTTGGTGGGAGGATTTCAAAATAGGCTTTGGGGGCTATAATAACTTTGGCATCAGTGAGCAATGAAGGGCCTCCTGCATTAATATTATTTAATGTAAATGTAAAGTAACTGCAGTTACAGCAAGTCAGAGTATTCATGTTTAAAACCAGTATTAATTGTTAATAATAAAACTGCAGCCTTTTAAAAATGGAACTATTGATGTTCTGCTTATAGAACCTGGGAGTCTGGAGGGCAAGGATAACTTATACTTGCCAAATCGCTGAAAGAAAATTCCAACTATGTGGAAATGTAAATATTCAGTATTAGAAAGGATAATTAGGGATAGGCTAAATATTTACCCAGTTCCCTTCTTTTTAAATCACAAATAAGACTTCTCTTGTTGGCTTAAGTTTCTGATAGAAGACTGGTTACAAAAAATGGGGTGTGTGGAGAGTGTCTTTATTTTCTTAACCAAAATCTATCTTACAAATCATATGAAATCTAGTCCCCTTCCATTATTGACCTTGAAATTTATTTCACAATTATTTCTTTTTACTAAGACACTGTGAATGAAATTTAGTATGTGTTGCATCAAAAATGCCAAAGATATAATGTTGAATATGAACAGAAAACATAATTTTAGCAGCAAATTAAGTGGCAGTTAAATAGAATGTAAACAAATTATTTAGAGAATATTTGCAGAAGGTTAGAAGTGCGCAGACATTCAAATGTTCAAGGATTCCTAATTGCCACCATTTTAGAAGAAGCTTGCAACAGATTGCGCAAATAAATAACTGTATTGTGGGAGAATTGTCATAGAGCTTCATGTAATGCTTTTTCTTCCAGTAGTTATTTTATTTCCTCTTTATTCTTCCCTTGATTATTTTCTTATGAGGGTAGTTTCAAAAGAAATACTATTTCTGAGAAGGAATTTTGTAAATAAAAAAAGATTCTATTCATCATGGTCCAGGCAGGAAAACAAAAAACATTCTAGGTGTTTCAAACAGAGGCAATTTAACACAGGGAGTTGGTTGCATAGATGATGGAAGTGTTGGCAAGCGGGTGGTGAGATGATTTAGAAATCAGAAATAGTAGGAAGTTACTACTACCCCAAGATGGGAAGGGCACAAAGAGGAGGCATTGTTTCCACAGCTTAGAGATGAGGACCACGGTTGGGGAGCTAGAACCCAGGTGGGGACTTTCCTACTGGAGCTGTGAGCACTGAGGTAAGAGTTTCTCTAATGGAATAGAATCACAGAGAAGATAGAATCATTGCAAAGGGTGGAAATAAGAGCAGAAGAAAATACTCTGACTCCTCTTTTTTCTTCTCCCAGGATTCTGCCAGTGCCTCCCCTAGGCCAAAGTTATCAAAGTCCAGTTGGCAGAGGAGACCAAGAAATGTCGTTGGCAGAGATACAAAGCAGAGCAAGGGAAGGGTAAATAATGGAATTACTTTTGTTAGTTTCTCTTTATTTAGTTTCATCTGGTTCCCTCATGGTCATGGTACCATACAATGAAAATCACTTTGGGACTTTATGACAATTATAGATTTTTTTTTTTTTTGCTGTGAGATATTTAATGAAATAAGTAAAGTCCTTCTGGGCCTCAGAATTTGTAATTCGCTGAACCACTAATGTGGTAGTTGAGATGTGGAAAGAAGAGTCTGAGGAAACCAAAATGGTACCTGGTACTGACATTTGAGTTTCAGACCCAGACTCAATATTCTTCGGAATATCAGCTCCCAACTTCTTACATGACATTTCAACTTTAGCAGTTTTGTACTAATGAACTCCTTTATTTCTGCCTGTCTCATTAGGACATTCCATGCTTTCCAGAAACGCAAGTGAAGTTTAATAGAGATAAAGCCATTCCACAGGCACTGCTATGATCAAGAAGCTACAATCAATCTTGTTTTCTTCAAGCATGTCATAAAAAGACCCTTTTCCTTCTGATTAGCATTCTTGAACACAGTACAAGCTGGTGACTTGCTTGAAGTCATTCACTGTAGGGATACAGCACCTACTGCATGTGATAAAATGACATAAGGCATATGAACTGCTCATTACAATCTAATTAGTTTGGGCTTTTCATTTTATTTTATGTCCTGAATTGAACCTGATTCAATATGATTCTGAGCTGGAGTTCATCATGTCTTCTCCCTGGCAGTTCAAGTTCATGGTGTTTGCTTGACAGATTCCGTGGTTATAGAAATGGTTCCTCTTTTCTTTTTTTTTAGGTTAGAAAGAAGACCATTAGCATAAAACAACTGAAGCCTTTGCTATTATATTTTCTTCTGTGAGAGATTTGGATTTGACCAAGCACACATCACAGTTGTTGAAGTATTTCAAGAAGGTTTGGCCATAATAATAAACTGACTTAAGTGATCCATGGGTTCACTTCTTTGTAATCGATGGAGCAATAAGTCCTAGCCCTTGGGTTGCACTCCAAAGAATGACTAAACAAAAAAGAAAAACCTGGGTTAGTTTTGTTAACAAACTCAATGATATAGGAGGCTTCTTGACAGCAAGAAGCCTTCCATTTTTGGGTTGTTTCTAACCCAAACATTTTTCTGTGTCTCAGACTAGTAAAGGCTATGTAGGTAGACTAAGCATGCATTGATTTATCTGATTTCAGTATTTTAGGGGTTATAAGGAAAGGATGACTGGCATTTTTCTGGAAGACATACACACTGGCTTCTCTGTCTTTATTTTTGGTACAAGGAAGATTCAGATATCTGCTTTTTTAATTTCTTCATAGGACAGTCATGGTATCCATCAGATTCAGTAATTCATTTTTTATTTTTAAATTTGAGAAATCATTTAATATGGTAATATTAATACAAAATACTCATAAGCATATTTTCTTTCTACTCACTTGAGATTTAAAAATTTGTTGTGTCATCCAGAAAGCAAATATTGTGTTTTGTGTTCACCTTATAAAGCACCTTAGGGCTTTGCCAAAAGAGTGCCCTTTGGTTCTGTGCCCTGTGACTGCCCTGTAGATGATGTCTTCTGGAACTTGATTAAAAAAATCATTTTGGATAAAGTAGATTTCCTCCACATTACCAAGTTCAACCTGCAAATAATAATAGAAAGAAATAATCATACATACCCCATAGCTTTGTTGATATGATATAGTTAGATGATAGCAGTAAAATGCCTAGAATTGTACCTTTCACAAAATATATGTTTGCCCTATTAGTTCCCTTCCCACCTCCCTGCTTTGGAGCAATATAATTTAATCAGATTACTACCCTAAACAACATCATGGAATTCCATGTGGTTTTGTTGATCTAATTCCTAGATCACTTATGCTCTGCCCCAAAACGTTTCTTTCATGACACAGGGGTTTAATTTGATTCAATTTTTATTTCATAACTTATGACCATCATTTATGTTACCAGTGAACTGAGGTTTACCGTTGATTGGGTATTTTGAGTATACTGCATAAAACTTTTTTTCCCCTTCCAAAGCCCATAAAGATGGTAACATTTTAATAATATTCCCTGAGCTCCTCGGTAAACAAACTAAACTAGGTGAATATCTGTTTTGGTTATTTAGGTTTTGTATCCTAACTGGTGGTTCTTTATTTCTGCAATGATTTGTTGAAAGTTGGTGGTTAGATAGTATGTATCCTTTAATTCAGCTATTGTTAGCCCTTTTTTTTTTTTTTTTTTTTGCGGTACGCAGGCCTCTCACTGCTGTGCCCTCTCCCGTTGCGGAGCACAGGCTCCGGACGCGCAGGCTCAGTGGCCATGGCTCATGGGCCCAGCCGCTCCGCGGCATGTGGGATCTTCCTGGACCAGGGCACGAACCTGTGTCCCCTGCATCGGCAGGCGGACTCTCAACCACTGCGCCACCAGGGAAGCCCTATTGTTAGCACTTTTGTATGCCACAGAGAGGTTCTGAAATTTTCAGTAGGCCATGGACTTTTAATAGGAACTCTTAATTGTTCTCTCAGTACTCTAAACCCATCATGACATCCGAGTTACACACATTTCTTATGTATAGCCTTCAGCTCAACATTGAAGTAAGGCATCAGGCGTTTGTCCCACGCTTCACACAAGAAGAGGAAGTGAGAATATTTTTTTTACTTACATTGTCAAGGATTCTTAAGGGATTGGTCTTGGTTAATTAGCAATTAGTAAAATGAGTAGGAAGCTCCTGATAAAATATTGCTAGGGAAATTGGGAAACAGAAGGTTACCCCAGCCACTAACCCAATCTTTAGGGAAGAGGAAGAGGTAGGAAGAGAGGGATTCAAGGAGCCAGGGGTGTCCAGAGCGTGTCTGCTGCTGGAGCTGCCTGTGTCCTCCAGCACATTATCCCAGCCATTTTCCCTCTGCCCCGAAGCACAGTTCTGAGGCCCCTGAGACTGGAATAAACTCAGAAATTACGACTTGATTAAAGACTACTGAGATGTTCATATTGGAAATGGAAAATGATATTATGAAAATTGATGTGCTCTTTTTTGTTTATAAAGACAGTGGGATTAACTCACCATCATCTGCATTTGAGCTGATGGCAGGTTTGGGCTGAACTGTCTACACTCTGGTGGAAGACGTGAGTTCACTGGGCAGTTACGTATAAGGGGTGCTGCCCATGCAGTGAAACAGAGTGGAGCCATCTGGCTGACACGGTCTCGGAGCTGGTGACCCTGGTAACCTGAGTTGAATGAGCATGACCAACACCATGTATTAATTAACACGGGTCTTCATCCATGTATTAAGGGATATGCATGTAATGATTTTCAAGCATAGATCCATACAGCTGAAAAACAAAAGTGAAATAAAGTCATTCTAGGACATTGGCCAGTTCCAGTGAATGAACTGTGGTTTGAGGACATAGAGGGGCTTTTATCTCTGACCCTGTAATGTTTTTACTTGTGGACTCTGTTGAACTAGAAGGACCCTTCCTCAATCCCACTGCTCACACTTTCTTCCAAGAGACTGAATTTGGGGAGACATTGAGAAATGAATGAATTAGGAAAGACCTTATGGTTTAACAGCTGATAAATGGAATAAGCATTTATTTTTAGTTGTTTCTCTCAGATATTTTGGGCTCCACTTTGATTAAATTTGTTAGATATAACTATATCTATAATTGGAATGGTATGCTGAATTATACGAGCTTCAAATGGTGATGATTTTCATATCAAATTCTTCATCATCATCTTAATTCTAATTAAGTGGCAGATGAGCATAGGAAAAAAGCATGGATTTTTCAAGGGAGACCAGTATGGCTTTACGTCCTGACCCTACCACTTAACTGATTTAGTCATCTGATCATTTAACCTCCATGGGCCTCAACTTTCCTCCTCTATAAAATGGGAATAATGCTATTTATATCTGAGAGCTGTTGTGTGTAGACAGTAAAATAATGCTCACGAAATACGTGGAAAATAACACATTCTCAATATTATCTTCTTTCCTTGTCCTTTCCATGCCTAATTTCTTCTTAACACAACAGTGCTTATAGTTTTCCATGCACAGATTCTCCTTTGCATCTTCTCCAACAGGGAATATTTTGAGGGGGTGGGAGAGATCTAAAAATTCATTTTTTAAAACCTTCATCCTAACCATGCCTTTCCATACTTAGAAGGCTCCAGTTTTCAATTTAAGAGGATCCTAAGTTCTGTGAGTTTTGTTGAAATTATGGTTCTATCTTGGTAGCTATAGCTACTCCATGATGAGCTTCAAGTGATAAGGACATCAAATGAAAATGAGTTTAGGAATCTACTTTATAGACGGTTTATGTATATGTATTCGCAAAAATAAAAATGGAGTGAGAAGGAAATGAAATATTATTGGTTGACTTAAAAGGAAGAGTTATCCCGTGTA